>NW_026916482.1:47000-196540 GCF_035046485.1 Aedes albopictus
ATATAACAAAAATTTTCAAGGAAATCAGCTCAAGTGAAGCTTACTAGCAAATTTCTTACCATATCAACACTAAAATTGTATTGTTCTAAAAAGTACATTCCTGTATGTCTGCAAGCTGAAATATTGTTGTATTGTAGATTAATAGCATTCATTCTTGCTTACAGATAGCTTCTGTAGCTTAGGGAAAATTTTACCGATTTTATTACCAAGGAAAAATTAACTCGCCCCATATCACTCTAAAATTGATAAAAGCCATGTCAAAATAAATTTCACATGTCAAAAACATAACAAGAGCATAAACCAAGAAGCAAAACGTGTGAAAATTTGGCGAAATTTTGAAGTTTCAGAATTAATTGCTAAGTGGATCTTTGTTTCTGTCATACGCAATTTTTAACAATTTCCCAATCTCATCAGAAATCATTTTATTCCTCAAAAACCAATTTTTTTCAACACAGATTACTAAAACAATGTAAAATGGATGTAGTGCATTCATTGAAAGTTATATTTTATCACTTTTTCATGTATTTTTCACTAGAAACTGTAATAACTGTATGGTGGATCTTTTTTTGTGCCGGTCACTGTATATAAGGGTTTCAAAGGAGGTGAGATTTTAGAGGCGTTGCAGGATCCATCAGGGGAGTTTTCGGGGGATTTCGGAGGGTCTCAGGAGCGTTACAGGTGTCCGAGGTGGGTTCCAAAATCATTTCAGAATAATTCAAAGCATTTTCAATGGATGTCAAGAGCATAACAGGGCGTATTCTAGAGTTGCGAAGGGAATCATGTGCGTTACAGAGGGTCAAATTATTTATGCTTTAAGGGAAGAGGTTTTCAGTGGCATTTCAGGATGTTTCAGAGGATTTAGTAAGGGCCTCAGCGGAGGATTTTCAGCGGGTTTCGGAGGGGTAACAGATGCGTTTTCGGGGGTTTCAGAAGGTTTCAGGTGGCATTTCAGGATCTTTTATAGGATTTTTGGGGGCGTTGCTGAGGCGCTACAGGGGTGTTTTGGGGGGTAATAGTTGAAGCAGAGGACATTATCACCTCCCGTACGTTGACATACGTTTCGCAGGACTTCGTAGAAACATAATCACTAGCACTGGAACCTTGATTTAGGTAGAATCCATTCAGGCTAAATCTGTTTAGGTACCTCCATTTAGGATAAGCTGCCTTATTTAAATTTGGACTATTAGCTCCAATTCAAGGTGCCAAGTGATCCGTGCCGAAGGTAACCCCTTCGCGAGAAGCGGGTTGTCTAGCTCTCCGTTAAGGAGAGTAGATGGCAGTCGGCGGTCCTATTCCCTCTCTGGCTAGTTTGTCGGGTGAGATATTGGACGGAGCGTGGTTCACGAGGGCCATAGAGAATCGTGATGGGCTGTCTGCCATGGAGGTGGCTGCGCAGCAGCTCGACTCCATCATTGACTTTGCGACCGCGAAGTCTAATATTAGCAAGTACCTCGAGCAGGCCCTTATTAGACTTCGTAAGCCAATGATGGTGCCAGCCAGGACCACGAAAAGCTCGTGGCAACTTCAGCAGTGTCAGAACCCGTGCGTGAAGTCATGGAGCAGCAGGGACTTCAGTCCCGGGGCCTGACGAACCTCCCGGCTTGCGAGTCAGCCGCGTATTCGCCGGCTAAGAATAGGACTACTACCCCTAATTCAATGTGTCAAGCGACCCGTGCCGAGGAATGAATGATCGAGAGGGCGAAAAATATGATAGATCGTTAACGGAGCCTGGACCCCCCCCCCCCCCCCACAGTATTTCGTCCTTAATCGCGTTGTTGGTGCAGGGCGCTGGCGTGGTGGACCTCCTTCCCCGTGCTACTAGTGGGATCAAAATATGAGTTCGAAAAATCAAAAATCATCTAGTGTGAGCAGTAGTGGTGAGGATAAACCGTTCGCAAGAACTTTGTAAGCTAGAAATCCGTTAAGGAGAAGTGAGGAGTCAGGAGTAGAAAGCTGCGCATGCTACTCCAGCGTGGGAGCTCCGATCCATTCCCCGGCTAGCCTGCCAGGGAAGATATTGGAAGGAGCGTAGTTGATGAGGGCCATCAACCAAAAAAGAGATGGGCTATCTGCAGTAGAGGTGGCTGAGCAGCAGCTTGGCAAGATCATCGACTTTGCGTCCACGAAGTTCAACATAAGCAAGAACCTTAAAACGGCACTGTTGCGACTTCGTTAGTCGGTGAACAATGCTAAGCAAGGTCACGAGAGACTCGTGAAGAACCGGCGAAAGCAAAGGTTACGACGTCTACCCAGACGGAGGCCTTCGCTTTCGCAGGTAGTCCAAAATGTGTGGTGGATCCGACTGCTCCTGTTAAGCACTCGCAGAAGCGGGTGAGGCAGCCGTCGGATGAGGAGCTGTCTGGCGGTGCCCGCAAGGCTAGGCGGATACTTACCCCGAAGGTCGGCAGTAATGCCGGCAAGTCGGACCCCAGCCAGAATGGCGATGCGAAACGACGCCAAGCTAGTGGATCTGGGAGCCGACGTGTGCAGTTTTAGACATACTCGTACGTATAAAATGATCCTAGAGCTCAAACGTGACAAGGAACGCAAGGGCGCCGCCTACAGAAGTCTGGCGGAAGTGGTCCTTGGCAAAGGGGTCTAGGTGAGGGTTCTTACAGCGGAGGCGGCTCTGAAGGTGAAAAACCTAGACGAGGTCACCAAGGTGGAAGAGCTCATCACGGCACTGCGGCAACAGCGCGAGGTGCATGTGGCCATTAGGCTACGGAAGTACCCGGCAGGGACACACGTAGCTTTGGTTCAGCTACCTGTGGCGAACGTAAAGCAGTCCGATAAAGTAGAAATAATCAAGGTAGGCTAGTCAGTATACCATCTGACCTTTCATGAGCCACCAGAAGTTTGCTTTAGGTGTCTGGAACCAGGACACAAGTCATGGGACTGCAAAAAGACCCTGACAGGCGCAAGCTGTGTAGGCGATGAGGCGCCGAAGGCTATAAGGCATAAGGCTGCACGAGCAAATCTATTTGTCTGATTTGTTCCGGGAAATCCGTGAACAACAGGCACCTAACCGGTGGTCCAAGATGTCCGGCCTTCAAGAAAGCCACAGTGAACTAATCACAGTGCAGGTAATGCAGCAGAACCTGAACCACTGTGGCGCAGTTCAGCATTTGCTTTGTCAGGCGGTTTCTGAGTGGGGGACGGATATCGCCATCACAGCGGACCATTACCGAGTACCCGTCGACAACGGCAATTGGGTCTCGGATGGGTCCAGAAAAATAGTGGCGATATGGACGACGGGTAGATATACCGTCCAGAAGTTGGTGTCTACTACCTATGGGGCTTCGTGGTCTCCAAAATAAACGGGGACTTCTTCTGTAGCTGTTTTCCGCCTCCACGGTGGTCGATCGAGCAGTACACACATACATATGCTGGCCTGTATGACGACCGTGCTAACAGGGCGATGGCCGGTGGTAATAGTGGGTGACTTTAATGCCTGGGCCGTGGAATGGAGAAGCCGTTTCACGAACCAGCGGGGTCAGATCCTGCTAGAGATACTGGCCATACTAGATGTCGACTCGGCTAATGTCTGTACCAAGAGTATCTTTAGTCGGAACGGTGCGGAGTCGATTAATGGCGTTACTTTTTGTAGTCCTGGCATATCAAGTAATTCGAACTGGAGAGTAGACGATGGCTACACTCACAGCGATTACCTGGCGGTTCGCTACAGAATCAACTACAACAACAACAGGCAGCGGGTAGAGGAAGAGGCGGCTAGGCGAAGGCTAAGCCTTCGCAGCTGGAAGCCATCATACTTCGACGAAGGGGTATTTAGGGAGGCGCCTTGAGCGAAACCTATTCGGTCTAAGCGGTGACGAGCTGGTGGCGGTCTCGCGTGCGTGCGAAAATACCATGCCTAGGCGAATTCAGCCTAGAAATGGGAGACCACCGGCTTACTGGTGGACTCAAGCGATTGCGGACCTGCGCCGCACCTGTCTACGGTCTAGGCGGCGGATGCAGCGAGCACAATCTGAGGAAGAGCGAAACGAACGACGGGTGGTGCTTGCCGCTGCAAAAACCGCGCTGAAGGCCGAGATAAGGAAAAGATAAGTAAAAGTCTTGCTTTGAGGTTCTCTGCCAGAGTGTCAATGCCAATCCGTGGGGTGATGCCTACAGAATCGTGATGGCCAAGACGAGAGGTGTAATGGCTCCTAAATATTGAGCAATCTCCAGAGATGTTGGAGGGGTCATCAAGGCTTTTTCCGCGCCATGATTTTAATCATTGGCCTCCTTTCGTAGGACAGGGACTGGGGCTGGCGACGTGGCGATGAGGAGAGGGTCACCGATGTGGAACTTGCGGGGATAGCAAAGTCCCTTAGCGTAGGTAAGGCCCCAAGTCCGGACAGAGCTCCGAAACTGGCCTTAAATGTAGCTATTGCAGAGGCCCCCGAGATGTTCAGGTTCAGGGAAGATGCTCGAAAAGATCATCCTCAACAGAATGGAAGGTCGACCGTAGACGCTATCATGTCGGTTACAAAGGCCGCCGAGATAGCGCTTCAGCGTTAGAGAAGGGTAATTCGTTACAGTGCAGTAGTGACTCTGGATGTAAGGAACGCGTTCAATAGCGCCAGTTGAGCGGCTATTTCCGATGCACTCCTGCGTCTGGGGATACCTGGGTACCTGTACAAGATTCTCGGAAGTTACTTCCAGAATCGAGTACTAGTTTACAACACAGAGGTGGGTCGGAAGTGCTGGTTATGTGACCTCAAGAGTCCCGCATGATTCCAAAAATTTCTGAAAATTACACCCAACCTAGCACCCAACGTAAACAAATTTGACATAGGATCTGGGACCATTATGAGCAGGGTGACCTATTTGGGGGTGTCCATAAACCACGTGGTCATTTTTTTGGGACTTCTCAACCACCCCCCCCCGTGGTCATTAGTCCATACAAATTTTTTTTTTCGTCCATACAAAATGGTCATTGGCCGAACCCCCCCTCATGACCACGTGGTTTATGGACAGCCCCTTTTAGGCACTTACTGCTATAACTCAGTCAATTTTTAATCAATTGACTTGATTTTTGGGCCACGGTGAGATACGCACAGCATCTAGCCATGTACAAAAATTGAAGTCGATTGGTTAAAAATTGACTGAGTTATAGCAGCAAGTATTCCATCTCACTGAATTTTACAATAAACAATTACTTGTATGGAATGTTGAACACAAGCTTCATACTGAGAGCAAGCTGTTAATTTAAAATTGGTTAAAAATGTGTGTGATATGACGGGGTCCTTTTGTTACAGGTGATATAATGTAGCATTTTTTATCTGTGTTGGTCCGGTATTATGGTACATATGTCATGACAATCTTGTCATCGACTATCGCCCACATCGTCTTGGAGCTACGGAGGCATAGACTCGGAGAATGGCTAGTTATGACGCTATCCAAGAGGTGGTTCAAGAGTTCGGATCCGAGTGGGCTACGTAGGTCATACCGGTGCCCTGCGGTCGAAATCGACAATTAATGATTAAGTGTCCGCGAAGAGAACATCCTGGTAGCGTTGCTGTCGTGGCGTCGATCAGCTGGGTTGAATCCGAGCAATTCTTAAGTTTTCTTTCTTGTGGTCATGTTGCACATAAATCCTTGCTGCATCCTTTGCTACTCTAAAACGCTCCCAATCAAAATCTCAGTGAACAAACATCAACCATCACCATCATACGTACGTCTCACGTCGCAGTATCTATTTTTGACGCCCTCCTTCACGTTGGACGTCATCAGCAGGAAGGACATCTTGGAGAAGCAAGCGGCGGCCAGCGTCACCAGGAACACGAAAATGTACGTAAACACTTTGAGACATTTGATGAACACGCTCAGATAGTCCTGACTGGCAGCCGAGCCGGACGTCTGCTGCACCGGCGGATCCTGGAAGGAGTCCCACAGTTTGTTGTCCTGCTGAACTCTATGGGAAGAGAGAGGGAGAGACAGGGAGAGACAACAATAGTGGGCTGCATTAATCGAAATATCAAACACAATTTAATTACAGTTTATGGGACGCAATAAATTTAATCGGCTTCGAAGCTCGGCAGATGAGTAAGTCGGTGTTGTTGGGCTGCTGCAGTAGGTTATAGCTAACAATGCGAATAATGAACGAGCTTGTCGAAAAGGTCAGCTGATAAATATGGGGAATTATAATTCTGTCCGACACATGTACAGACGTGAGAGAAACCTAAGTTAAATGGCATGCTGTGATAATTTCTAGTTGATGAATTTCTCAGGCTGACTTTTATCTTATTCTAATTTCGCTTTTTATAATAAACTAGCTGTACCCGGCAAACTTTGTCTTGCCTACTGCGTTTTTTGACGTTTCAAGTTTCTATCCAAGACCAAGCCCCCGGTCACAAAATGTATGGAAGATCGAAATACCAAAAACTCTCAATTTTTCCATGTTTTTTGCCTCATAAACCTTCCTTGGGTGAAAACTAACAGAACAAAACAAAAAAGATCAAAATTGGACCTTCCGTTCGCAAGTTATGCGCGGTCCCACGTATGCCACTGCATTTTTATATATATAGATACTCACCTGATTAAATTTAAGGTAAAACAAAAAAAAAATAGTGAGAAATTTAAAAAGTAAGTCCATTAAAAAATAATTTGGCGTTTTAGGAAAACATCGTGGATTGTATCGCGTTTACCAATTGAGCTACATGACCTTCCTTCAGTTGGGCACATTTTGCCCCATTTTCCCCACACATGTTCACCTAGCTCACAACTCCTTCTTACCTCTTCTTACAGGTCAAACAAATAGTCAAGATTGCGGAAACCATGATGTATGGACGGCTCAAGCTCGCACTGCGTTCGGATTGTTTTGCATCCCCTCTGGCTCTTCCGTACATCCTCTCCGAAGATTTCCGCAATCCTACAATTAGTGTGATGGCTCTCAGAAGAGTATGGAGTAGGCTAATAACTTACTTCATGTGTTCTAGTGAAGGGAGCCGAATGGGTTAGGTAGATAGGGGAAGGTGGGGTACACCCCCTAAGCAAACGTGGCCCTTTAGCTAAGATTAAGATGATTTTATGAGTGTCTTGCGTTTTGAAAGTTAGTTTACTTATTTGACTAAGAGACGCCAACTTTTGGGCCGCGTGATATATCAATTTTACCGAATCAAATTAACAATTTAAAAAAGTGTTACGTTTTGGGTGCTGAAAAACTGTTGGGGGCAAAACGCACCTTGAGGTGGGGCAATACGACCTCTGGCATTTTCCGCTTTGAATTCTAATGAGATACCAGGCGGCTCCATCTTACTGTTTACGGCAGCAAATAAAAGGAGTAGGAGGCGGATGGTAGTTAATAGGTTGATTCCATATAATCAGCGCGCAATTGCTTAAATTGCGTGCGCTACAAATTAGACAATCTGTCTAAATGTGGAAAATCATCGTTTTCCACGCTTTTCATTAGAATATTCTTTGCATTCTTGGGCTTGTCCGGCTCAGTTTACGTCTAGTTTGCTTGCATCGAATGGAACTTTACTTATAGGTATAATGAAATAGCGTGAGGGCGTTTTATCCCGGGCGTGCGTATTACCCCAGGTCACCCTACAGAATTAAAAAACCGATTGATTATAACCAGATGTCATTAATATTACTCATTGTCGAATGCGACAACGTCCTGGGAGTATTTTTTTTGTATAAATGAATTGAATGAATTTCCAAGCTCTTACCGAGGGAATCTAGTGTAAAGGTTTTCTCTTCTACGCACGAGCGGACATCGACCTCCAATCAAAACCAAGTGAACTACTCGTAACCGAGACTTTTCGGATTGATAATGCAGATCTTGCTACGATCGTGGTACATTTGAGACTGATTAAAAGGGTATATAATTTGGCTCTTTTAATAGTACAAAGTAGGTAGGGTCTGGGACCATTTGGGCAGGAGCATCTATTTTGGGCACTTGCTGCTATAACTCAATCAATTTCAAACCGATTGACTTGAATTTTTGCACATGGCTAGATACTGTGCGTATCTGATCGTGTCTCAAAAATCAGGTCAATCGGTTCCAAACTTGCTGAGTTACAGCAGCAAGTGCCCAAAATAGGTGCTCCTGCCCAAATGGTCCCAGACCCTACAATCAGATGATAGTGTTAGTTAAAAATTCTCTCTCTCATCATCGTTAGTGTAGGATCCTAGCAGTCTATGATTTGTATAATGACATTGGTCTTGAATGAATTATTATTGTTTTATAAACCAACTACTAGCCCAGTCGCATCTCTACATTTGGCGACGAAGAGTAAAATCGAAATTACACAAATCCTGAAGGCCAATGGAAAGGACGGCAGTCAAACGATAAGAAAGATGACGAAAGCATTCAAATTATTAAAAGGAAAACGAATGAAACTGGATTCAACTATTCAACAAACAGAACAGCTGTTGTAATATTATGAAATTGAGGGAGACGACTGACGAGTTGATGACCATGAAGCTGATTCCTTATTATTTGTATTTGATGAAACATAGTTTCAAGCATGTTTTAGTATGTTCAAACTTCACCATTGACCTGAAATATTATGATGAGATTGTGTTTAAGCATAGGAGAATGTTAGTAGATTGTATGTGTAACCATGCAGAGACGAATACAACTAAAATGTTGAATTAGCCAAGGGAAATTTCAGTATCTAAAACAAGATTTGTTGTTATGGAAAATTATTTTAAATTGATTTTAAATTGACGATATACAGATAAGCCACTATGAAAGCATTTATATAATTTAAATGAAATCATGATTGGTTTGGTAAGATTGGGTTGACCTGATCAAAGTGAACCCGAAAGATATTTGTTTTGTTGGAAATTTTGCTATTCAGCTTGACATTCTGAACTACGAACAATGACCAATTTTTAGCTAAATGAAGTGAAATAATCTGATTAATCTAATAGTTATTAAAATTCCATGTATATATATAGTTTGAGGTTAATTAAATTAGCCAACATCGCAGGTAAGCAGGAAAAATTCGATCGCTCAAATTATTATGTGGCTGATATTGGCAAATAGCTTGTATGGAGTTATTCTTTTGACTTAGTTTATAGTAACGCTAACGGCTTTTGAAGTTGACTAGCCATGCAGTAGATGGATTGGAATACACAATTATTTTCGGTTTGAAAATGTGATCGAGTAAAATAGGATCTTCCTGCCTGTAATTCTATAATCATTGAAATGAAATTTTGGAAAATAACGCCATGTGAGCACTTGTTCCAGTACTTAAGAAAACTGAACAACAAAGCATGCTCTATACCAGTGAGTATAATGTTAGTAAAACAGGGAGCGAGCTTGTATAGTCAAGTGGTAATAAACCATTATATTTTACATGGTGATCATAATAGAAAACCACACGTCCACAAGAATTGCATTCAGTACATGTCACAAAGATTACTAAGCATGTTGGTACACATGAAGGGACATGTTAGCCAGATGAGTATCACAGATGTGATGATCGACAATGCGTTCTGAACATTTTAGAAGAAAACTAGTCAAACGATTGTATGTCATTCTCCAGAAACCCATTCCCCACAATTCAGTACATATTTATGATAATGCCTTTTTGAAAACGAATAGATAATTATCTTTAAAAAAAACTGGACCAAAGAAAGTATAAATTTGAGAAGTGTCAACAAAAATTAATCCGGAATCTAAACAAGTGAGACTAGGATTGGAACAAAATAATATTTGTACTGTAATTTTGAACCCAATTTCGATGCTTCTTCGAATGTATTGAAAAATGTAAAACTGAAATGGCCTCAGTTATTGTGAGATTTGTAGGCATTCCTCACACGCAGAAAAATAAATTGTAAAAACAATTAAATTATAGTTCAAATCAACCAATTTTTCAGTTATAGCGAGAAACTGATTTCTAGTTTAAACTGAACTGTGGCATTGTTTGATAATACAAATATTTTCATTTGCCGAAATTTTTGACAGTTTGTTAGAACAAACAGATATTTGGTAGTTTCAACATAAAATAACAGATTGTTTTAAACGACTGCACTTTTGCAACTAACAAAGCCGGAATGTGATTGTGTTGGTGACGGCAGCTCCTGCGGCAGCTCGGAAATCTATTTTTAGACACTCGGCAAGCGGATGGAAGCGAGAACGAATAAAAAAAGGCAAAAAATCGAAATCGACCAACTTTTTGTGAATGCTGTCTTGAGTACCTGCGCGTTATCCATCACGGCCAAAACTGCACCTGAAAGTTGGAGTGATGGATTTGCTACACTTTCTTCGTTGTGGCGATGTTGGGGTAAGAATTTTATAGATGTGTGAGTGCTTCCGGGCCATGTTTATGGTTCTACTTTTGTTGAAACAAATGAAGATTTTAACATTATATGGAATGATGGGAATTGGTTGTTTTGATCGATAAATTATAAGTAAGAACAAAGAAATATAACTTTGGAATAAGTAAATGCTCAGTTTGAAACGAAGAAACGAAGGTTCCAACAGCAGGAGGAAATCAACTACAAGTCAAAGGCTACGTGAACCGAACAGTAACTTTTGAAGGTCAAACGCGGATTCTCGCTACCTTGCAAGCTCCTTCGATGAAGCGGAGGCTCTTATTAGGTATGAACTTCTGAAGGTTGTTCAATATTCAACCCACAGACAGTCCAGAACTCCCTAGACCAACAATTTTAAGGCGTTTGTCGAAGGAGGATCCTTAGAAACCATAACGTTAATCAGCCACCAAGTCGAGTCCGGGAAGAGTATTCAGAATGCGCCCCCTGTACTTCTGAACCCAGTCCCTTGGTCCTCGGCACTTGCAACGGAATTTGAACGAGGAGCTGAACAAGTGGATAGCCCAAGAAGTGGTAGAGCGACTGGGTCTTATTGTTCATCTCCGTACTGAAGAAGACCAAAGAAGATGGACAGCAGAAAATCAAGGTTCAGATGTGTCTGCATGCGAGGAAGTTGTATGAGAGGACTCGGCGAGATGCGTATCCTCTGCCTCACCGAGATAGAATCTTGGGCAGGTTGGATTCGTCGAAATACATGACAACCATCGATTTGTCTAAAGCTTTTTGGCAAACACCTTTGGATAACGATTCGAGGCGTTTAGAATTTTCGTGCGAGGACTGTTCCAGTTTACCCAGCTACCGTTTGTACTGGTCAGCCCGACGATATCGAGGCTGATGCACCAGGTCCTGGGTTATGAAGAGCTGAAACCCAACGTTTTCAAATACCTCCCGAGCAGAGGAGAATATCTAATTGATAACTACAAATTCACATAGCCTGTTATTATATCTTGTTGTGTTATTATTGAGTTACCAAGGTATTACTTTGCAATAACATGTTTTGTTGGGCAATCTTATTTTGTTATGATTAGACCATTGATATACATCCATTAAATGACATTTCAATAATATGTTTTGTTATAGAACAAGTTTGGTTATAATTGTGCTATTGAGAGTGTACATACAATTTGTCATAAATAGCACAACAATAACAAGTTTCAAAATGCAGACTAAGGACTGTATCAAAAAGTAATAAGCAACATTCACAACAGCATTGAAAATTAATGTGTTTTCATATTAGTATTTTTTATTGGACATACTGCGTAAATCATGTGATCAGTTTGATGTCATAGCTATTTTTGCTTTTTTTAATAACTTTAGAATATCAAAATTTGTTATTGAAATACTCTAGAAATTCACTGTTATTAAATTGTAATTGAAACTAACAAAACATGTTATTGAATTGGTATACCAGGAACATTTTTTTGTTATGAAATTTGTAATTTTGCCGCTTATGACAGACAAGTTTATGACATAATATGTTATGATAATAACATTAAAATAACTGATTTTATTACTCAGTTATTTTGCCGAAAAAACATATTTTATTATGCTGTTGTTATTTTCTTCTGCTCGGGCTGGACGATATTGTTGTAGCCACAAACTTGTTTGATGAACATGTACGGATTTCGGAAGAGGTAGCGGGGCGACTGAACACGGCAAATTTGTCGATTAACTTGGAGAAATCGAAACTTTGCGTTCCAGAGTTGCCCTACCTCGGATTCATTCTATCGGAACTTTGTAATATCTTCCTCGATTCGCTTACTCAGGAGGTTTCTAGGAATGGTTTATTACTATCGCCGTTTTATTGACTGCTTTAGCGAAGTGACCACTAACTTGACGGATCTCCTGAAGGGAAAACCTAAGGTCGTAAGTTGGAATCCTGAAGCGGAAAAGGCGTTCAACATATTGAAGGAAAAGCTGATAACTGCACCGGTTTTGGGTAACCCTCGATTCAACTTGCCGTTCAAAATTCAAACCGAAGCTAGCGATCTAGCGATTGCCGGTATTTTGTCGCAAGAAATCGAAGGAGCAGAACATGTCGTTGCATACTACTCACGAAAGCTAACCACGCCGCAAAGGGCTTGGAAAATGCCAGAAAAGGAAGGTCTGGCAGCGTTGGAATAGTAAGTCGACCTTTAGACACAGCTCTAAGAGTCACTTGCTGCTGCAGTTTAACCGAGATTTTGTTTATACGACTCAGCGTCTGGTTGAGATGACTCAGCGTCATAGTTATATGACTCAGAGCCAT
Organism: Aedes albopictus; assembly: GCF_035046485.1. Taxonomy (NCBI): domain Eukaryota; kingdom Metazoa; phylum Arthropoda; class Insecta; order Diptera; family Culicidae; genus Aedes; species Aedes albopictus. Next base: position 59,542 of record NW_026916482.1, read on the forward strand.
GCTATCGTGACTATGCTTTATGGTATTCAATTTACGAAAACGAGCTTAATTTTTTCATAACGCTTATGGCGGCCATGGCTTTTGTTGATGGAATCAGTTATTATTATTCACGATAATCGTTGTTAACGTCATGATATCATGACTTGTAGTTACAATATCATGAAGCGACAAGTTTTATGATTTCATAACATTTTAGTCATGGATCCGGCAACGATTTTTTTCCCGTGTACCCGGTCAAACTCGCAGTAAAACTGCAGCAGCAAGTGATCCTTAGAGCTGTGTCTCAAGGTCGGCTTACTATTGTGCATCGACAACAAAACTCCACGCAGTGCACCACCAACATCAGCAGAACCGGTACCTTCCCTAAAAACTCAATAAATTCCCCACTACACCATTATCTGCACGTTGGTTGCGGAGCCCCTCCGATTGCCCAGTAGTAAGCCGACCTTTAGATACAGCTCTAAGAGTCACTTGCTGTTGCAGTTTAACCGCGATTTTGACCGGGTAACAATAATTCAGTCCGACTTAAGTCCAACCTGCACTTTGAAGGATACTGTCTTCGGCTAAGTGGTTCAGTGCCCGTGTAGCTGCTGGCTTAGATTAGCACTATGGACCACCTGTTCCGGGGGTAAAAGTCCACCATACAGGTAACCCCAATCCAAGGTGTCAGGAGACCCGTGCTGATGGATGAATGATTGAGGGGGTTTAAGAGATGCTCGATCTTTAACAGAGTCCGTAGCGTGGGTAGAATTTAGGGGTCGCAGTAGCGACACTTTTGACGAGTACCGGTACTAGAGCATCCAGTACCGGTAGTGCCGGTAAAATACCGGTATGTACTGGTAGATGTTCGATGAACCCCCAAAGGCAATGATAACGGAATGGTAAAGGAAGCGGAATCGTTTCTGGCTGAACAAGCCACCCTTCTACATTGCATCACGACGTGCGCTTGAGTGAGATGAAAAAACAATATTTTTTTGTATTATAAAATTATAAAATTCTAATATAACCATATGATGTCCCTTCAGCCTAAATAGAAGGTGATCTTTTTTTTTGCTTCAAAACCTTATACTTGAGATTTTACATGTTCAACAGAACAGTTGTTATTTGTTTAATACGCATTTACTTTAGTTTTCTAGGGAATATTTTTAAAGATTTTGAAACAAGCAATGTTCTATAATGTTTATAAATATGTGCAAAACTATGTCTTAATAAATCGACTGTTTTAACTGCCAATTCTCAGGTATAAGTATCTTAGTGACATATGCTTCTGAGATAACTTGCGTACTTCACAGCAAAAAGGAATATCACAGTAGTTCTAAAATCTGGACGCAGTGATCTTCGCCCGACAAACGAGAGTACTGTCATTTCAGAATTTCCAATATTCAGATATTTATTTCCAATGTTTCAAATTGAGAATTTAAGTAACGGTTCTACAGTACCGAAAGTACTGGTACTGGAGGTGGCCCAGTACCGAAGATGGGTCGGTAGTACCGATATTACCGGTACTACATCCCTAGGGTAGATAACCTTTTTGGGTTGCGTTGCGGCGAAAGATCTACCAAACCCAACCCTACTCCTAACTGCTTCCAACTATGGAAAAGCATAACTTTGATTCTTATTACATTTATTACGTTTGGTTCTGGCCGAGATGGATCTTGAAACAAGGAAAAAAGGGTTAGTATTCCTATTATATTTTATTCGGTGTTCTCTGGTTTGAGGCAGTAAGGATTAGAGTTCCGATGCATGGTCAATATCAGTATCATTTCTTTACTATTTCGTTAAGACTGAATCCGATTTAGACTGAAAAAGGAGCGTGTTAAAAGCGGAACCTATTAATCAGAATCCTTCCTTGCGATTAAGTTGAAAATGACTACTGTAACAAAACCGAATACTTTATATCTTCTCAATATTGGTAAAGTTATACGGCATGCACTATATAAAGTAAGATAGGATGCATCACGTAGTCATCCCATTTGAGACCAATTTGCTGTCAAACGGAGACCAGTCACTGATTGGTGGTAATTGATATCCGTTTGCTGCGATCATATCGCTATGTTGTTGGCTTGGCCGTGTTGTTAGTTTGTAGATTTGGCAGTTGATAACAATATTCAAAATCATTGTATTTTATTATTCAAGGTTTATCGCCTCAAATATGTCAGCAATCAAATGTAAACCAACCTAAAGTGAGGCCCAAGTCTGAATATTGATAAAAACCACGGAATTGATGCGAAGTCAATTGAATTTTTGATAAATTTCGCTATAAATGAACGAACCTTGCGTTTGAAAGCAATTTTAGTTGCAAGTTATGCTATTACAAATGCAAATAGTAGTTTATGGTGCAAAATGTAATCTACATTTCAGAAATAATATAAGATTTGTTTGAAAGATTAAGAAAAAAGAAAAGTGGCAACACTGGATTTTCATCGTTGACGAAATCGAACGGAAAAATAACAAGGCAGGTGAATTTCTGTTGTCACATCCTATCCAAGGGTATGCTCCGAACAGAGAAAAAAAAGGTGTCTTTTGAACCAAAAGAGCCTAAACATTAAAAAAACAAATTAGTTGGAAATTCACTCACTATGTGATGCTACTGCTCTTAGAAGCTAGAAGCTTGATATAATCGTTGTATATCTCGCGTTCTAGACCAGTTCGTATTAATGTTACTATCTTTGTGCTTCTCAGAAGAATAAAAGCATACACATAGAAAGAATTATTAATTTCGTAAATCGCTCACAACGTGGCGCTTGTGTTCTTTAGAGCTGTCAGTTTGATATAATCGTCAATTATCGTCTCTATAGTTTCTTCGGAATTATTTTTTTTTATTAATTTTGTTCAGTATGTTTTTGGAAATTCGTAGAGGAATATCTTTCAAAATTTCGATGAAAATTCTTTTGGTAATTATTCTGAAAATTCTTTCGGCAATTCCTTTTGGAGTTCATCAAGCGTTTTTCTCTGTATTCTTACTGCATTATTTTAAGGATATTTCTTTGGCAATTTCGTCTAATTGGCGTCAATAAAAAACATGATTTGGCGATTCCTTTGGAATTTTTTTTTCAAGTTTTTTTTTAAATAATTCCTTAGTAATTTCTTTGAAAATGTCCGCGGTGATTATTTTGAGAAATTTTTAGACGATCCCTGTGCAAGTTTTTTTCAACCAATTCTTGTAGTAAATGCTTCGGCAAAGGCTTTGTGAACTTCAGAAATATCTTCTATGGATTTTTTGCCTTTCTCGTACACTAAGTGTACTGGAAAGGCTATATGTTCACTCCAAAAATGACTTTTTGATAGAAGGCCCGGAGGGTCGAGTCACATATACCAATCGACTCAGCTCGACGAATTCAGGTGATGTCTGTGTGTGTGTATGTGTGTATGTGTGTGTGTGTATGTGTGTGTACAAATAAACTCACATCAGTTTTTGGCAGTAAACCTCAACCGATTTCAATGACCAACGGTTCATTCGACGCAGCATCTGGTCCCATTGTTTCCTATTGAATATGGTTCGGATTGGTTCAGCCGTTCCGGAGTTATGGCCATTTAGGTGTTCCGGATCGGTACCCCTGGAAGGGGCCAGACATGAAAATGCACCAAACCCATGAATGCGACCCATTAAACCACCGCATTTACGATTATCTGATGACCGGGAAGCAGGAAAATAGTCTCAGACCATATCTGAACCGGTAGTGTTCCGGAACCGGTTCTAGATGTCCCACCGGAAGTGGCCAAATGTAAAAGTGAACCAAACCCATGCATGCGACACATCAAATCACGGCTTTTCTGATAACCTGATGACTGGTTATCATGGAAATAGGTTAGGACCGCATTAGAGACAGCCGGTAGTGCTGTATCCAGTTCCGGGTGTCCCTCCGAAAGCGGCCAAATATAAAATTGAACTGAACCAATGCGACACAGCAAAGCTCGGATTTTTCGATAACCTTATGAACGTTAGCAAGTTAACAGGTTCAGATTGGTAAAAAAAATATTTTACGCATAAGGTCAAATCTCAACCGTTACGTACCAGATCACATACGGGACTGCCGGTTGTATTCCGGAACCAGTTCCGGGTGTCTCGCCAAAAATTGCCAAATATAAAAGTGAACCAAACCCATGCATGCGACACATCAAACAGCGGCATTTTTGATAACCTGATGAACGATTAGCAGGAAAACAGTATCAGACCATATCTGAACAGGTAGTTGTCCGGAACCGGTTCCGGGAGTTCCGACGGATGTGGCCAAATATAAAAGAGTACCAAACCCATGCATGCGATACAACAAATAACGACTTTTCTGATAACCTGATGACTGGTTATCAAGGAAATAGGTTAGGACCGCATTAGAGACAGCCGGTAGTGCTGTATCCAGTTCCGGGTGTCCCTCCGAAAGCGGCCAAATATAAAATTGAACTGAACCAATGCGACACAGCAAAGCTCGGATTTTTCGATAACCTTATGAACGTTAGCAAGTTTACAGGTTCAGATTGGTAAAAAAAAATGTTTTACGCATAAGGTCAAATCTCAACCGTTACGTAGTAATTGAACTTTACATGTTTTTAATTTTGATTACCTCAAACCGGCTATAACTTGAAAATGTTCAAACATATCGCATTTGAATGATTATTAAATTTTCTACCAAAAAAGATCTTGGAATCTATTGGTTTGGTTAGATAACTAAAGCAAAAAAGCTCGAAAGTAGTGTTTGGCGTACACTTAGTGTACTAAAAACTATATGTTCACTCAAAAAACGATTTTTCGAAGAAAAAAAAAAGGCTGCAAGGATTAAGTCGCATATACCAATCAACTCAGTTCGACGAATTGAGATTAAGTATGTATGTGTGTATGTATGTGTGTAGGTATGTATGTATGAGCGCAAAATTAGATCACTCACTTTTAAGGCACTTCCCATTGGCCGATTTTTCGGATTATAGCTTGAATCGAACCGGAATTGTTTGCTATCAAAAATGGACCAGGTCGGCCAAGGCGTTCCGGAGTTATGGCCCTTTCCGTCGATCCGGACCAGCACCGGTAGAACTGGCCGTATATAAAACTGAACTAGCCCCATCATCAAACATCAAACTGCGGCGATTTTGTAACCTTTAGCATGGTTGACGAGTTTTGTGCGAAAATCAACACTGGAGACCAGAAGCTCCACGATGTCGGCCCAATATTCAATATGGCAGCCGAATTTTCTAGGTGGCGGCTCAAAATTCAAGATGGCGGCTGTTTAATGGAGATTTATTCTCTAAAAGCATGCTATATGGGAATAGTTGATATGGAGAAGATGTCTGGACTCCTAAAATGGCGACTAGAATATCCAAGATGGCGGTCTAAAATCCAAGATGGTGGCTTCAAATTCAAGATGGCGTCTGTTTAAAGAAGTTTAAGGCTCTAAAACTATGCAATATGGGTATATTTGGATATGGGGAAGATGTCCGAAGTAAAAAAATGACGACCAGAATGTACAAGATGGCGATCTAAAATCCAAGATGGCGGCTGTTTGATGGAGATTTAGGCTCTAACGGCTGTTTAATGAAGTTCTAGACTCTAAAACCATGCAATTATGAGTATATTTGAAACGAGGAAGATGTCCGGATTTCAAAAAGGCCGACCAGAATATCCAAGATGGCGATCACAAATTTAAGATGGCAGCTCCAAATTTAAGATGGCGGCTGTTTAACGGAGTTTTAGGGCCTGAAACAATGCATTATTGGTATATTTGGTATGGGGATGATGTCTGGATTCCAAAAATGGCGACTAGAATATCCAAGATGGTGGTCCAAAATCTAAGATAGCGGGTCCAGATTCAAGATGGCCGCTGTTTAATGAAGCATATTTCTCGTAGGGAAGATGCCTGGACGCCAAAAATGGCGACCAGAACATCCAAGATGGCAATCTTAAATCCTAAATGGCGGCTTCAAATTCAAGATACACTGTGGTGCATAATTGATCGGTCAAACGCCGATTTTCATACAAAATGGCCAAATTTGAGATGCTGTAACTATGGTTTGCTTTGATGGATTGAGCTCATTTTTTGACACGGAAATTTGTAGTTCCGTGCTGAATTTTGTGTATACAAAGTATAAAATGTTTTCGTTCACAGGTCTGGGCGTGGCAAGGCGTTGAAAAAATTGCAAAAGTGATCGGACAGCGGCACGCGTGTAAATCAAAGGGGTACCGCTGTCCGATCACTTTTGCAATATTTTCAACGCCTTGCCACGCCCAGCCCTGTGAACGAAAACATTTTATACTTTGTATACACAAAATTCAGCATATTTGTAGTTCCGTGTCAAAAATTGAGCTCAATCCATCAAAGCAAACCATAGTTACAGCATCTCAAACTTGGTCATTTTGTATGAAAATCGGCGTTTGACCGATCAATTGGCCGGGGTTCTGCTAAACCGAACTAAGCGCCAAAAAGTTTATTCCGAGATAATTAAGCTTCAAGTTCAACCACTCAGAAATAAACAACAGCTAAGATTATTTGAAACTTTTTCGCACACATGTAACTTACAAGCCTTTATTAACCACCAGAGATGAAGAAAACATGTAAATTATTTAAACTCATTGATATAATACCATTTAATTTCTCAGTACTTTGCACTCAGTTCACTCTGGCTGAACAAAAACATTGGAATATGGTTTATAGTTCAGTGTGGCTGACTGTGTTTCTTTGTTTCAGAGAAAACCAGTCGGAATGTGATAAAAAAATCTCGATTTTTCAGTGTCTATGAAGTTGAAATCGATATCACTCACAATCCTTCGCATGAATCAGAGAGGACGCGTAGTATGGTAGCACAAAGGTCTCAAAATAGTGTGAAATGTAAACGGCGGAAGCCCTCTCAGCTCAGCCCTTCCCATCTACGTTTTTTTATAGGCGGTGCATGTGCAGGCACAGAACAAGAGTGATTATGTCAAATGATGTCCTTGCATGTCCTGAGGTCCTGAGATGTGAAAATGGAGCAATTTGTGTACTTCAAATTTATACTGGTCGAAGAAAACCATGAAAATGATCTGCCAAAGTGAACTAAGACAAAAAAAAATTCGAAAATATTAAAGAGATTCGAACTTGGGTCCTTTAAGTGATAACCAAGCACGTTACCTCTAGGCCATTTTACTTAGCTGAAGGTCAGTTGTAAAGTCTGAATCAAGTTCTAAACATTCTTCTCTAGCATGGTTTTCGTGAAAACGCCATTTTTCGATCAGCCAAAGCGAACCAAGTGTTTGATTTTTTTCAAGCTTTATTATTCTTATTAGCCTTGTTGTTCAATGACGGCTCCTGGGTTAAATAATCAGTATGAGGTGTATCAACATAACGCATGTATTCAAAGCCAGTTCATCTTTGTATTGTTGAGAATAAATTGATTTTTTAATGCAGTGGATTTGGTTCGGTCTGGCTGACTGTGATTTGGAAAAATGGCGATCAACGCCATCGAAATCCAAATCGATCCTCCAACACCCGTATTTTTGATTACGTGTTAAATTCTCTCACAGATTGTTACTATGAGTCGGTTAGAAGTTAGAAATCTGACAGCGATGAGGAAAACTTGAAATGTTCATCATTTGGACCAAAACTAAAACATTTCGCTGATTCTATGGAATGGTTTACAGTTCACTCTGGTTGGATGCAATTTTATTTTTTGTATATTCTGCCAAACAGAAATTTTGAATTTACTCCACGAAGAGCTGTCAGAATTACTGGATTTTTACACGAAAATAAGATCATCATATTCTTCATCTAATGGTTAAGAAAACTCAATTTTTCAAAAAATGGTCTTTGGTTCGGTTTAGCAGAACCCCGACCAATTATGCACCACAGTGTAGGTTCTTTTTCTTGAGAGTTAAAGGCTCAAACTTTGAAAGCCAGATAAACGATATGATTTCTGGTATCTTGAAATGGATTTCTGTTAATTGTATGAAAGTGCGATATACATCAACATTTCAATTGAGTTTTATTGAAATGGGGTTTCGAAGGCACGAGAAAGGCGCCATCACCACTAGGTGGATTAATTAGGGGTTTTTTTGAAAATTCCGTCCGAATCTTCTTTTTGTTTTTTTTTTTTAACATTTCCTATGTAATATCTTTTGCTAATAACTTTGGGATGTTTTTCAACACTCTTCCTAGAGCTTCTTTGACAATTCCTGTGGGATTTGAGTGGGGAATTTTTTCGGCATCTCCTTTGGAAATTGATTCAATGAATTGCTGGTGAGTTACCCAGTAAAAATCTTTCAGATTACCTTTGGCGGATTTTTTTGGGCAAATCTTTTGGAAAACCTTTCAGCAATTTTTTTGGATTCAATCCAAACTTTCCCAATTTATTACTTTTTGCAGTTCTCTTGGACAGTTTTTTTTTAATTATTTCGGCAAATTCTTTGGAAATTTGTTCATTAACTCTTTCGGAAATTTCTTGGCAATAATATTGGAAACGATTTAGGCTATTCCAAAATAACTACGGATTGCCGTATCATTTAGCCGAATGCTTTGGAAATTTATCGAACAACTCCGAAGGGACTTTCTTCAGCAATTTTTTTGAGAGTTTCACCGGCAATCCCTGTAGTAATTTATTTCACAATTATTTTTGTAATTGTTTCGATATTTCTTTTCGAAATTCTTTCGGCAGTTACTTTTGAAATTCCTTAGTCAATTCGTTCGTAAATTTCTCTGGGAATTTCGGAAAATTTCTCCGGTAATTCATCTGAAAATTCCTTTAGTTATTCCCCTGGAAGTTGCTTACGGAATTCCGATAATGATACTTTTGAAATTCCTTTTTTATATATAACGCAATGGTCGAAGAAAATCTCAAAGGAATTTCCGAAGATCCCAAAGAATTTGTTGAAAAATTTCTCAAGTAATTCCCAAAAACCTTTGCATAGAAATAGCTAAAGGCACACCAAAGGAATAACCGAAAGACTTTCCTTTAGGAATTGCTACAAAAATTTCCTTAGGGAATCCAGAAGGAAATGTCGAAGGACGCCCCAAAGTAATTTCTGAAGAGGTACCTAGAAGAGTTGCTGAAAAAGTTTTCAAAAAAAAAGCACTGAATCATTTGTCAACGGCTCTTCCAACAGAATTCCAAAACAAAATGGCCAAAAGAAACCTTGAAGGAATAGCCTGATCGATTCCAAAGGAATTTGCTGTGTAACTTCCAAAAGAAATTTTCGAAGAAATTACCAGAGAAATTGACTCAGAATTTCACAATGAATTTATCGATGGAATTGCAGAAAGAAATCAATTAGAAATTGCCAGAAGAAATTATAAATAAATTGTCCAATAAGTTCTCAGAGGAGTTTTGGAAAGAACTTCCTATTTAATTGCTGAATGAATACTCAAAGGAAAAATGTATTGAAAGAAACAGCGAAATTGAAAAAAATAGAAACAAATAATTTGCAGAGAGAATTATCGCTCTGGATTCAATTGACATAAGAACTTCTGGATTCAAATGACATAAAAAGAGAAACCTCTGAATTTGAGCCAAACATGTTGAAACTTAGAGGTGGCGCAAGCGTCTCAAAGATGAAGTGCCATAACTTTTTCAATTTTCAACCGATTTTCAATCTTTTTTATGAATCTCTCTCAAATTGATTTTTGGATAAACTTGAAGAACATTGAATTTTCCAAAGTCACGCAAAATATGAGTTTTTTGTAAAGAATTTATATATATATTTTTTTTACAAAAAATATCTTTAGAGCCCGATAACTTTTTAACCGCTTGGCCAATTTCAATTTTTGTAGCGTGTTTTTGTAGATATTTTTGATGTCTAAATATGTCCTGAACAAACTATTCGTTAAAGTATTCATTTTTATGATACTTCTCTCTAAAAACTGCCAAAATATACCAACTACAAAAATATCTACAATAGCACGCTAAAAAATTAAAATTGGTCAAGCGGTTAAAAAGTTATCAAGCCCTAAAGATATTTTTTTTATAAAACCTCATATTTTGCGTGTCTTAAGAATAATTTAATATTCTACAAGTTTATTCAATAATCAATTTGAGAGAGATTTATAAAAAAAAGATAACTGTTTTTTAGATAAAAACTATCTATTTTAATTTCAAGCAAGCAATAAATCAGATATACCTAGTTTATGTTTATCTGACCAGAGAATCAAACAGAATTAGAATCCCCAGAATGGCACGAGTGGACTCTAACTCAACTGAATGGCATGTAATGCAAAGAAAAACAATACAAATAGTTCAAGATTATGCACTCCCGTACTTCCTGGCCCAACTGGTTCAGCCTGACTACTTATTGCATCGCTGCTTTCCTGGTACACGACTCACATCTCGGTGCACAATCGATAAGAACTAATTGATTGAATAATTAGTCCAACAACCATCAAGCCATTCCGGATGCACGCAGGCAGGCTTTCCCCTTTGTTCCCGCCAGGGTAGGAGCTGCATTCGAGTAGCCAGTTGTTTGCTCCACCGGTGGCAGCTCGAGCTTTGATCAGTGTGAATAATGAAGAGCATAATCAACAAGGCGATAGACCTTGCGGATACAGCTGGGTCCCTCCTGCTCCGGACAGATTGGACGAAACAGCTCACACACACAGATGGATCGAATTAGTGGCTGATTGCGACGGACCATATCGATTGAGTGCCGGACCGGCCGGTCGGTCCCCGGAGATGGCACAAGAAGTTCCGATTACAGCGTTAAGTAATTACGGGTCAGTTGGTCTCTAGTGCATCCAGTAAATTGGTGTATCGCAACTGGCCAGATGCGCTCTCGACACACTTCAAACGTACGCCCTACGTAGTGCTGACAGCGAACCAGTGTTTTTGCCTGGACGATTTGAGGCTTGCCTGTCTGCCGCTGTCGCAGTAAGACAGATAACGACTCTCCGGTTGAGACACTTCAAAAGGGGAAGTTTACGTCACTGAGTGAGCAAGTCTAGCTAAGTATCGATTGATAACAGTCGCAGAAGTTTTTCACCGAGTCCATTGCGAGCGTGCTACGGCGGATTACATTACCGAGCCATGAATCAGCTCGCAGCAAACAAAGGTCTAAAAGCGAGCGTAATGTATTGAAATATCGCAAAAGAAGGAAAGTAAAAAAAAAATGGTGAAGATAATTGAAAGCGAGATTTTTCACCAAACATGATTGAATTTTCATAAATCTGAATAGATATCCCAAATGGTGCCTTGAAGCCATAGAAGTCGGCAGAACATTCCCGATCGAAAGGCGATAGCCACCATGTTGGAGGAATGACGACGGCAATTGTAAGCGGTGGCTATGTACGGTGGAGAGGTTCGTAAGAAAAGGTAAAGGTACACAGCGGCGTATTTCTGTGTAGAAATATCTGTAAACCAGAATTTTTATATGAGATCCTTGACGATTTTAGCGCCAACTCTTCTATGGGGCTGGCATGAAAGCACTGCCGGCCAGTGGGCGATGGATTGTACATACATACATACACATATGTACATACAGGTATACCTCGATTTAGTGGACCCTCGATTATATAGACCCTCGATTTTATGTACTTCGATTTTATGTACATTTTTTTAATGGTAAATTATTTAATATTTAATCAGTTTAAAACTTGCAGTTTGTATCATGATGACTTATAATGCAGGGGTTTTCAGCCTTTTGACACGCGGAGCACTTCATATCAATAAATTGTTTTGTGGAGCATCCATATTAGCGCCAAAGCATACCTCATGTCATGTTTACCGTAATCTCATACTCTCCTTTCTGACTTCATTTTTTTTTATAAATATAACTGGCTTTGTCGACTATCACGATGAGCGGAGTATATGGGGTGATTTTCTGGTGATATTTTTTTATATTTTTGCGGATGCATGCAAACTGCTCATTTGCCAGACTTTCCCTCAAAGTTTTATAACAAACTTTTATCAACATTTCTTATGACTTCCTCACCGTGAATTGTATTATATTCCTGATATTTTTGGTATATGCCAGCTGATTGAATTCCAAAATTTGTAGCAAATTTCATGAAAAGGTCATTGTAATGCATTGGCTGATTACTGACAAAATGTGTGATAAATTATTTCTAGTGATGTCATGGTAGAATCAGAGCTAGTTAGTTAAGGCTCCCTGATTTCACCGTCCCTTCACATGTAACTTCCCAAGGCTTCCTAGAGGAATCTTTGAAGAAACCGCTTGAGAAATTCTTGAAGGAACTGCTGGAACAAGCTCTAAAAGAATCCATGGAATAGCTTTTGAAGAAATCCCTGCCGAAATTTCTGAAGAAATTCTAGTAATATTGAACAAGTCTCTAAAAATATTTCCGAAAGTATCGCTGAAGAAATTTCGGAAGGAATTTTAAAAAATCTGAAGAAAATTCTTAATTAATTCCAGAAAGAATTTCAGAAAAAAGGAATATTTTTAGAATTCATAGATGGATTTTCTGAAGAAGTTCCGGAATACCTGGAAACATCTGGTGAAATACCTAACAAAATCACTTGAGATATTTTTTTAAAAAAGAATCCTGGTGAAATCCCCAAAAAAATCCTAAACAATATTTTAATAAACTCTTTGAGACACCTATAGAATAATTCGTGGATGTACGCTTGGAGGAAATCCTGGAGAAATTTCTGATAAAATATATTGAGGAATAACCGGCGGAATATCTGATGGAATCTCTGTGTCAATTTCTGCAGGAATCTCTGCAAGAATGTCTTCCAGCCTTTCCATATCAATCCTCTGTAGAAATCTGCAAAATCTTTAGAAGAAATCCTTGGAGAAATTTCTGCAAGACCTTCTTAAGGAGTTCTTGGAGAAATTTCTAAATAGCATTTTAAAGTCTAGAGGAATCCCTAGAAGATTTTATGAAAAAATGTATGAGCAGTTTCGAAAGGTTTTTTTTTCAGGAACATGTGAAAGATTTTTTAAACGAATCCTAGAATGAAGTGCAGCAATGGTCCATGAAAGAATTATCGAAAAATCTGTGGAAGCTTTTTTAAGTAATGGAGAAATTCATAAAGAAATCTCTGGGGGAAAATCTGGAGATATTTTTTTAGAAATTGTTAGTCGAATTTATAATAAAAGCCATGGAAGATTTTCTGAAGGAACCCCCAGGGTAGATTCCACAGGAATCCCTGCAGAAAATTCATCCATTCGAGAATCACGTTTTTTAAAAAGGCCCTGTAGGAATTTCTAGAGATATCCCAGGAAGTTTTTCTGATAGAAATTCAGATTCAAAAACAAAAATCCTTGGAGCAATTTCTAAAGCAATTCCCGTAGAAAGAGTTGAAATAAATCCTTGAGGGATCGTTTAAGATAATGCTTAAAGGAATTTTCGGAAAAAAATCTCAAAAAAAAAGATAAAACTCTGAAAGATTTTCTAAAGAAATTCCAGGAGGAATTTCTTCAAAAAATCATACACAACTCTTTCTGAAACTTTTGGAGATAAATTGGAGAAGGATTTCTAAACAAATCTTCGAAGAAAATTTTCAAATGAATCCATGGAAGATTTTTTGAAGAATTCGTGAAGGATTTTTTCTCCTCGGAAAAGTTTCCGCAAACAAAAATAGAAAACTGTACAAGATTTTCTGTAGAAATTTTTGGTAGATTTTCTAAAGAAATTTCCAAAAAGTTCTCCAAACGAAAGTCTAAAATAATTTATCAATAAATAACTAGAGGAATTTCTGAAGTAATCCCTGGGCGAATTACTCATACAATCTCTGGAATGATTTGCGAAAAATCACGTAGGAATTGGCGAAGCAATTCTTGCCAAATTTCGTTGAATAATTCTTCTCTCTTCTCTCTTCTGAAGGAACACCTGGAAGATTTTATGATATTTTCTGTTACATGATGATTTTATGTGGAAATTTTCATTCGGAGACCGTCGTAATAGAGTTGAAAATTCTTGATTCACTTATTTGTATTTAACACCACAGAATTGCAACAAAAGGCAATCGAGCAGATAGCGGCACAAGCCTACACTACTCATACAGACAGATCGTTCGGCAAAAACAGCACAATCAGAAATCACGCTCTATCAAGTCCTTGTCACGAATCTCTAAATTTAAGAAGGAACCCCTTGAGGAATTTCAGATGCGATCCCTGGAGAAATTTTTGAAGCAAATCGTAAAGACATTCCAGGGTAAAAAAATCCTCATAGACATTTTCAAAGGAATCCCTGAATGAATTTCTGTTTTTTTTAGTATTTATGCAAATAACGTTATTGTGTATGTCCATTGCTCAAAATATTGGCTTTTAACCAACCATACATAGTTTTGAAGACAAGATTTTGATCGTAACAAAATAGCGAGATAGTGGTTTATTCGTTATTTACCGAGAATTACTAATATATGCCAAAAGCTCCAAGCCTTTTATCGAAAACTCAATTTTCATGCAGCTTTTATATGTTTTGGTACATTTTGGTATTAAATTTAAATAAAAATAAAATAAAAAATTTTGCTTCGATTTTATGTAAAATTCGATTTTATAGACATTTCAAAGATTGAAATGTCCACTAAATCGAGGTATACCTAGGCGCCGTCCACAAATTACGTAACGCTCTAGGGGGAGGGGGGAGTATGGCCAAGCGTTACGGCCCATACAAAAATTTTAGGTTTTTCATACAAAAAAGCGTTACGGAGGGGGGAGGGGGGGTCGAAAAATGCCGATTTTAGCGTTACGTAATAAATGGATGCTGCCCTACAACTCTTCTATGGGTACAACAGAGGTACAACTCTTCTATGGGGCTGGCAGCACCCTCTCAGAATCGTGGGAAACAGAAACGGGCGTAAAGACTTGGTCTTTTTAAGCAACTTTGTCTACTAGGTTTTATTGTTTTTTGCCTTTCTCGTACTGTGTACTGAAAGGCTATAAATTTGCTCAAAAATCGAATTTTTGATAGAAGGCTCGGAGGGTCATGTCACATATACCAATCAACTCAGTTCGACAAATTGAGGTGATGTCTGTATGTGTATGTTTTTGTGTGTGTATGTATGTATGTATGTATGTATGTATGTATGTATGTCTGTACATTCACTTTTAAGGTACTTCCCATTGGTCGAATTTTCGGATTTAAGCGCGAGTCTAACTGAAATTTTACCGCATTGTTTGCTATTAAAATGATCCGGATTGGTCAAGACGCTCCGGTGTTATGGCCATTTTAGTGATCCGGACCAGCACCGGCGGAACTGGCCATATATGGAACTGAACCAAGCTCTATCATGCGACCAGGCTTGATATTCCTCCTCGAAATCAAAAGAGTTTTGCAATAAGCTCTAGAGCGGTGTTTTGCTTCTGCCTCTTCGCGAGGGAGCGAACGAACCCCAAACAGAGAGGCAATAAAAACTGAGCGAGGAAGAGGGGGAGGAAAAAAGAGACGATGATTATTTCGGGTTTTTGAGTGCGATTTTTGCCTCGAGAGTCTTTCTTGGTGCTTTTTGAGTGTGAGTGTGAGAAACACAACAAGCAATTATGAGTGTTGGACGAACTCCTCGCTGCGCGACAAGCTCGAACTCGGTGCTGTTGAGGATTTGCGTTGTGATTTCTGAGTTTTATTTTCACTCCTCAGAAAATCGCCGAAATCGCTTCCTCATTTTCTCACGAGGGAGTTTCTGTCAAGCCTGCATGCGACACATCAAACTGCGACGATTTTTGTAACATTTAGCATGGTTGACGAATTTTGTGTGGAAATCAACATTGGAATCCAGTAATTTCACGATATTGGCCCAACATTCAAGTTAGCGACCCAAAATCCAAGATGGCGTCTAAGGAAGATGTCTGAAGTCCAAAAATAGCGTCAGAATATCCAAGATGACGATCCAAAACTCAAGATGGTGCCTATTTATTTTATTTTATTTATGCAATATGGGCATATTTGATACGGGGAAGATGGTTGGAGTCAAAAATAGTGACTAGAACAACAACATCTCAAAATTCAACATGGCAGCTTTTTTATGCGGTTTTAGCTCTAAAATCATGCAATATGTGTTTATTTGGTATGGGAAAGATGCCTGGAGTCCAAAAATGACGACCAGAATATCCAATATGGCGGTCTAATATCTAAGATGGCGTCTCAAAATTCAATCTGACGGCTTTTTCATAGAAATTAAAGTTCATAAATCAAAAGCCAGATGAACTATATGATTTCTTGTGTCATGAAGTGGATTTTTGTTAAACGGATGAAAGCGCGATATTCATCAACATGTCACTTGAGCTATGTTGAAATGAGTTTTCGAAGGCACGAGGAATATTTTTTTTTCTGTAATTATGGCGGAATAGAAATTCGTGCTAGAATTCCTTTTATGAGTTTTACAAGAATTCTTCCTAATATAGGGGCACCGCCAGAAATTTCTCTGGAAATATGT
Source organism: Aedes albopictus (assembly GCF_035046485.1). Taxonomy (NCBI): domain Eukaryota; kingdom Metazoa; phylum Arthropoda; class Insecta; order Diptera; family Culicidae; genus Aedes; species Aedes albopictus. The sequence goes on from NW_026916482.1 coordinate 75,826, forward strand.
ACTTTGAGGATTTATCAATCATTTTCTGGAATGTTTACAGAAAGCAGATTGTCGCAGGATTTCTTAGAATGGTTTTAGCAAGCAATTCTTTAAAAATTCCTCTATGTGCATCCCCCTTCAAAGTGCATCGATGTCCATGGATTTCTTTAAAATTTTCTCCAAAGATTCCTTCATATATTCTTTCAGGAATTCCCTCAGCAAGTTTTCCTGGCACTTCTTCTTGATTTTATCAAAAATTATTATTTTATCCAAAAGAATAATCTTCAATCAAACTGGTCCACGGGTTTCCTCAAAAATTTCTTACAAATTCCCTTTGGATTCATTCTATACTAATTCAACAGACTTCTTTGTTCTCATTGAATATTGAAAAAATAGCAATCATCCTGAGATTGCCTAAGGGATTCTATAGGAAATTATTTCCAGTATTGCTACATCAGAACATGCATGTTCTTTCATGTATTTGTTCAACCATTTCTGCAGGAATTCCTCCAGATACATATATTGTAAAAATTATTCCAGGAGTTTTTCTTTCGGATTTCTCCGTACGTTCTTCTAGAAATTTATCAAGAAATTGTACTAGGAATTATTCCAGGGGTCTTCAGGGTTTTCCAAGAAATCCTCCAAACGTTACTTCAAAAGATGGAATTCCAGGAGATTCGGATATTCTTTGAGAACTACCTCTAAGGTTTTCTTTTAGAAATTCAGATTTTATTCCAGAAGCTTTTTCAGATATTATTGCTTCTATTTCTCCAGAGGTTGCCTAATGTATTACTTTATTCATTCAGGGAGTTTCTCGCGTTGTTTTTCGAAAATTTCTATAGAAAATTCTGAAGAGATTCATCTAGATGTTTCTCCAATGGTTTCTCTAATAGGTCCTTCAGATATTCATCCAGGCGTTGGTTTGGATTTCTTCAGACCTTCTTTTAGGGATATTTTCAGATTTTTTTAAATGATACTCTCAACATTTCCCGCATACTGTAACATGGTTACAAGAAGGCTTGACAGAAACTCCCTCGCGAGAAAATGAGGAAGCGATTTCGGTGATTTTCTGAGGAGAAAAAATTGAACTCAGAAATCTCAACAGCACCGAGCGCAAGCTTGTCGCGCAGCAGGGAGTTCGTCCAACACTCATAATTGCTTGTTGTGTTTCTCACGTCCACTCACACTCAAAAAGCTCTCGCGAGTTCCACTCCCATTCAAAGAAAGACTTTCGAGGCAAAAATCGCACTCATCCATCAGAAACCATCATCGGCTCTTTTTTCGTTCCCCTCTTCCTCGCTCTAAGGATGGGAACACTCACTTGCAAAGAGTTACACTCACTTGCTATTTTCTCTGCTCAGAAGCGTGCAATCAAGAAACGATGTATAGACGACTTTTGCCTTGTGATTTGGTCTAAAAGTTTGCCGAAGAGAGTAGGGGTCGCACACGCATACCAAAGTCGTGACAGAGCTGTGAAAGCGACTCTCCACGAGGTGAGTGTAATTTACATTCACCTCGTAGAGAGTTGCCATCGCAGCTTCCTCACGACTTCGGTATGCGTGTGCGACTCCTACTTTATTCGGCTAATTTTTAGACCAAATCACAAGGCAAAAGTCATCTATACATCGTTTTTTGATTACACGCATCTGAGCTGAGAAAATATCAAGTGAGTGTAACTCTTTGCAAGTGAGTGTTCCCATCCCTGCGTCGCTCAGTTTTTATTGCCTCTCTGTTTGAGGTTCGTTTGCTCCCTCGCGACGAGGCAGAAGCAAACACCGCTCTAGAGCATGCTGCTTTTGATATTGAGGAGAATTATCAAGCCTGGTTACAAGAACTACGTCAATCTTCATATTAAAAATATCCTCAAACGCAAAAAAAAAAAAACAAAAAAAGAGTTCGAAGCATGGGATACGCAAGAGTTATTTCGCACTGAGTTATTTCGCACTTTTATGTTACTAATGCGCCCCCTGGTGACGAGTCCCAAGTAACACACTTGTCACCGAAGAGTCACGGCGGCGCAGGTTTATGTTGCGCAAAAGTCACTGTGACTTACTTCTAGCAAGTGAGTGTTTATTTGTTAGAAGTAAGTCACAGTGACTTCTGCGCAACAAAAACCTGCGCCGCCGTGACTCTTCGGTGACAAGTGTGTTACTTGGGGTGCCTAGAATGCCTAGAAGCTTCATCATTTCGTACAAGCTAGAAGCTTCATCATTTCGTACAAGAACAACAGTTATTTTATCGACCTTTAACAATTTTTCGGTTGTATTAACCCTTTTCGGTGGATTAATCAACTTTCTGAATCACATTAGCTATTACACGTCATGGTGACATTGTATTTTTCAAGTAGGCTCAAAAGCTAGAATCATACTTTGACGCATTGTCACCCCCTCTAAGGGGTGAGATTGGGTCAATTTTCAATCATTTTTTGGTGAGTGAATAAAATCATATAATCATATAGCAAGAAAGTATCACATTAATGTGATACTTTCTTGCAAAACTGTCATTATCACATAGAAAAGTATGCCTACCAAAGAAAAAAACAATATTCCAACTTAAATTGCTTTAGCTATGTAACAAACAATCTTTGAGAATCCTTTTTTGACCCTTTCTCACTCCCAACTACGGTACATAAAGGACTCGCCTTGAGGAGTTGTTGATTAGCGATTTTGTTTATAAATCTCTTGAGAGGTATGTCCAAGAGTACTTTTAATCCCTTCAGAAATCCTCGAGAAATCTACGAGAAATCCTCGAAAAATCTTTAATCCTTCAGAAATCTACGAGATATCTCGTAGAAATGTATTGAAGGATGTTTTCAAAAATAATTCTAATTCCTTTGTTTTTTCTTTGGAATTTTTTAAGAGATTCCTTCAGAATTTCCTTCAAAGGTTTCTCAAGCGATATTTTTACCCTTCTAACACCCATAAGAAGGGTATAAATATCGCTCGAAAAACCGACTTTCGATCCGAGGCCCGGAGGGCCGAGTCTCATATACCAATGAACTCAGCTCGACGAACTGAGCAAATGTCTGTATGTGTGTGTATGTGTGTATGTGTGTGTGTGTGTGTGTGTGTGTGTGTGTGTGTGTGTGTGTGTGTGTGTGTGTGTGTGTGTGTGTGTGTGTGTGTGTGTGTGTGTGTGTGTGTGTGTGTGTGTGTGTGTGTGTGTGTGTGTGTGTGTGTGTGTGTGTGTGTGTGTGTGTATGTGCGTTACAAAAAAAAGTCACGCACGTTTCTCAGCCGTCTGTCAACCGAATTGAGTTCTCTTGGAAGCAAATGAAAGCTACTACATCCTAGTAGAACGCTATTGATTTTTTTTTCGATTGGACGTTTGGTTACCGAGATATTTCTCGAAGAGTACTTATGAGTCATATATCTAAACTTTTTAAGATTTTTGATCAAGTGCATCATAATAAATATTTCGGCCGTTTGTCAATCGATTTGGGTTCTCTGGGCACCAAATGAAAGCTACAGCATCCAAGTAGATCGCCCAGAAATTTTATTTCGATTGGACATTTGGTTACAGAGATATCTTTCGAAGAGTACTTAGGATTAATACAACTAAACCTTTTGAGATTTTTGACCAAGTGTATCATAATAAATATTTCGGCCGTTTGTCAATCGATTTCGGTTCTCCAGGCATCAAATGGAAGCTACAACATTCTAGCAGAACCCTATACAATTTCATTAGGATTGGACATTTGGTTACCGAGATATCTTTTAAAGAGTACTTGGGAGTAATACAGGTTAACTTTTTGAGATATTTTTAACCAAGGGTACCATAATAAATATCTCAGCCGTCTGTCAACTGATTTGGGTTCTCTAAGCACCAAATGAAAGTTACAATATCCTTTTAACAGGCCCTGAAATTTTATTTCGATTCGACATTTGATTACTGAGATATCTTACGAAGAGTGTTTAAAAAAAATCTTTTTTATTATTATATTCACTTGTTATCTTGCATTAGTTTTTGACCAGTCTATGGGAAATTATTTTTCAATAAATAATGCTGACCTCATACAAAGTGTATACTAGCAGGTTATTGTTTTCAACAAAATTATAAATAACAAATTACAAATACACAGGAATTCTATGAAAACTAACAACAACTAACAATTTATATATTGTGGGAAAAATGCAAGAACCAGACAGCCAAAATAACTAGTCAATGCCAAAACTGATTTACATAGTAGATATATCGTTTTTGTCCTTTCTACACCATAACCATGAATACCAAGTACTTCGGAGCTAATTTAATCGACTGATTAAGAGATATTAGACAAAGTGTATCTCGCTGATTTTCTTACCCATTTGTTAATCGATTCAAGATCTTTTGGCAGTTAACAAAAGATACAATATTCCAGAATATGTAAGCTATTTTTTAAACATTCCATACAAGATTCTAGGAGGTGTCTGGCATTTCTGGTAGTTTAGTCCATGGTCTATGATGCTATTTTGGAAACCAATCCCCTAGATGCCAAATCCACAAAATTTTCTAGAACTTTTGGTCAATTACACAAAATAAATATGTTAAATACAAATAATACAACAATAATTTTAATAAGTGTAAGAAGGGTTCTGTTCACCATAGGTGGATTTAATCGGGTTTTTTTTCCTTTGAATTACTTGCAAAGTTCCTCCATAAGAGGTAAACAACAATAAAGGGGGTATCTGCGGGCGTTTCTTCAGGTATTCTCCTAGGTATTACCTGGGCATTTAACCAGGAGCTCCAATAATAACTTCGGAAATTGCTTCAAGAATTTTTGTCCAAGAGTTCGTACAAAAAGGAGTTTCCATAGGCTGAAGTTTTTCAAAGGATTTCTTGAGGCCATCCTCCAGGAATTTCCAAGAAATTTCTTCGGGGATTCCTTAAAGAATTGCCCATTAGTTTTTGTACAATTCTTGGAAGAACTTGGATCGGGCATTGTGGCCGTGCAGTTAACTGCAGTAGTCGTCTAGCCATTTCGTTAGCCCCGGAGTGGGGGTTCAATTCCCACGTCAGTCGGTGAACGGAAAATTTCTCCTCTGGACCACTGGGTGTTTCGTGGACATTGTCTTATGCTAGTGATCGGTTTAGTCTGTGTCTCCTCTGGTTGGAGGTGGTGTAGTGTCTTTTATAAACTTCTGAAAAAAAAAAAATCCCTGGAAGAATGTCTGACAAATTCTGCAGGGATCTCTAAAGACATCTAAGGTAAGAGAAATTTAAAAAAAATCATCCTTGTTAACATTTTTGCAGAAACCACCAATGAAATTTCTCAAAGAATTCTTGGAGAAAATCTGGGAAGAATTTCCGAAGCAATCCCTATAGTATTTGTAAAAAAAATTTAGAGAATTTCTTAAAAATTCTAAGAAGAACTCCCCTGAAGTGGCAGCTTGAACCTCTTATTCTAGAGATACCTTTAGAAATTTATCGAAAAACTCCCTTAAGGAAGCTTCCATGGATTTTTATCTCTAAACAATTTTTTAGATATTTCGTTAGGAATCATTCCAGAATAGCTTCTAAGAAGTGTTCTGGAGATTTGATGATGATGATGATGATGATTGTGTACCCACCATCAGCGCAAGGATTACCTATGGCTGCAGAGTCATACCGGAAGGGAATGATCTACCTGATGGTTTGTTGTAGCAGGGTAAGCTAAATTTACTGGAGACCTTCGGAATACAACACGATGGTTGTTATCTCGTGACAAAGTCTGGCCACCCCACGAACATTTGTCCAGAAACCAGTTCATTTAGCTTCCTTAGGCTACCCCTCCCAATATCCCAAGTATCATATAATTTGAATATATTTAATTATATAATTGACCAATTACCTGATTTTACCTGAAACAATAAATATTATGATTATGATACATAGAATGTTAATTGACTTACATTACAATTACAACTTTATTGACTTGAACAGCGCTGAAACAAATCGTTATTTTATTAAAGTTGAAGTTAAAATCAAGTAAATAACACGGAAAAATTGTATATTAGTAGTGAAAAACAATATACAAAAATAAAAAAAACACAGAAAAGTAAACCAAATTTTGATCTTATTATTTTCCTGCATTTAAACCAAGCTGGAAAATTACTAAATCAGAATTGATTATGGTAGATCTTACGCCGTAACGCACCATTATAAGGTGATCTACCCACGTTATGGGTAAGAAGTGTTCTGGAGATTTATTCAGAAATCGATTTTGAGGATTTATCCAAAAAAATATACAGGGATGCGGAAAAAAAATCTTTCAAGGATTTTTAAAGCATGTCTATAAGGGATTGTTTTGGAAAATCTTCCAGGTATCCCTATAGAAATTATTTCATGGGTTTCTTATTAAAAAAATACTCCCGTAGGAATCCCTCTATAGGTGCCTTCAGAAAATGTTCCATGAATTGCTTCAGAAACCATATTTTTTTTAGAAACTCTCTAGAACTTCCTACTGAAATTCTTCAAGAGGTTTTTCCAAAAACTTTTCCAAGAATTTCTTTGAAATTTAAAATATAATTTTATTTAATAGCTTTAAAAAAAACCTTCATGGATTCCTTTAGAAAATTCTCCAGGAAAAACTTTTAGGGATTCTTTTGGAAAATCTGAAGCTATTCGTTCACGGATTCAGTACATCAATTTTTTTTTCTGGGAAGTGTTTCATGGATTGCTTTGAAAATGTCTCCATATTTCTTTTAGGAGTTTTTCCAGAGTAACCTTTAAAAAAATCCTCTAGCGTTTTTTCCAGATGTTTCGATAATGAGATCCCTAGAAAACCTTCTGTGGGTTTTCCCAGAAATTCGTCCATAGGTTCTATCGATTTTTTTTTCGGAGATTCTTAAATGTTTATCATCGGGGATTTTTTTTTTCGGAAAATTTTCCAAAGATTTCTTTTAAGTTCTTTTAAAACCTTTCAAAGATATCTTTAAAAAATCCTCCATGGGTTTCTTCAGAAATTCCTCCAGGGCGGCTTTCAGGATTTTTTGCAGAAATAAGTCTACGGATTCCTTCAGAAATTTATCCATTAGAGAATCTTCCACAGATTGCTTAAGAATTTCCTCCTGAAAATCTTCCATGGTTATCTTTTATCCAAAAAATATTGCTGGGATTCGTTTACAAATTTTATCCAGATTTTCCTTAAAAAGTTTACTTCCAAGGATTCTTTTAAACATTTTTCGGAGGGTACATTTCCTGACGGATGTTTCTAAAAAAATTACCATGAATTGCTACAGAAATACCCTCTTGAAATTCTTCCGAAATTTTCCCTGAATTTCGTTAAAGGTTATTTCCCTAGAAATTCATTCCAAACATTCCCCAGATATTAGCTATACTTTGTGAAGAAAGAGCCTAAAGTAGAATTCTCGAATAAAAAGAAAAAAAAAATGCCTTTGTATTGTTTAGGATTTTTTTAAATTTTTGCTGTAGACATTTCTCCAGTATTTTTTCAGCGAACTGCTTTAGGAAGCTCTCCATGGTTACCTTCGAAATTGCTCCACGACTGCCTTTGAAAATCATCCAGCGATTCCTTGAAAAAAAAAAATTTCCACGGGTTCCTTAGCAATTTTCTCTACAAGCCCTCCATGGATTGCTTAACCCATTAACGCCCGAATTATGCCACAATCACAGTAGATGTCTGATTTTTTCTAGAGTACCTCAACCCCATAAAAGAAAGTTATTGTAGCCATTTAATCGGAAATGTACGATGAAATTTTCGTTTAAATAAACAGTGGGCATATGCACGTGGAACGTTGAAAAAAAAATATTTATTTTGTGCAGCTACCTTATTTCTATAAGCTATGTAAATCTATTTTAGATGACTGATCATGTTGCAAGGAATAGTTGATATTCTTTAAATAAAAAAATACAGTTTGAAATGTTCCAGAAAGGGTTTGCATTAGTAATAACTAAAAAAATCTACTAGTAGTTCTTCAATGGATAGTTTTCAACAGTTTTTAGGCAATCCAATATGCATCATTCTAATAATTTCAATATATAATGGGTTGATATTCGGCATACTGGTAGTATATCCTGCCCACCGTATCCTTCTGACTTTGGCAACCGCAGAGCGTAGCGAGCACGTGGCTCACCCTCTGCCGCCATACACCGTTATCTTGTACAGCGCCAAAGATTATCCTTAGCACTCGTCATTCGAAAACTCCAAATGTTTGCAAGTGTTCTTTGAGCATGGTTTATGTTTCATTTTATGAAGGACCACCTTATTATTATTATATTCTTCCGGAGCTCACAGCAGAAACGATTCCCGCTGATGATGCGTGATCGTATTTCACGGCTCACGTAATTTACAGCTGTGGTTGTATGGACCTGAGTCCTTTATGTAGTTCTATTCTCGAGATACACAAGTTCAAAATTTCTTTGTGTTGAGGCGAAAATCAGCCATTTTACCCTCGCGCAAACAGTGAGAGTAGTCATATGCTATAAGCTTCACTGTAGATGATACATATAAAACGAGTAGGAAGTAGCGATAGTATCAAGTGCGTTGATCACTAGTCGATCACAGTAAGTTTGTGAATTTGTAATAGAAGGAAACAAGATTCGGGTTGAACCGAAGCCGATAATTATTATTGTCAAGTGGCTGAAGTATTTTAAGTGATTTAAAATAAAAAAAATGAACAATAAAATGAAACAAACTATTCCAGTTTAAGCTGATTCAAGCAACCACCAGTGTGCTCCATCTGCTCAAAGAACTCCAGTAAAATTCTACCTCGGCAACACTATGAATCATTGAAACCGCCTAACGGGCTAACCTAAAACCAACCAGTTCATCATAGGATAACAACTCTCCTGAAGGAGCACGAACAAGAGAGGAGAATGGAGGACGGTGCAACATGCTTCATTTTCCACGGTATTAGCAAAACTTACTAATATGTGAATGAACCATTGGGCATTCAAGCCTTCTGGTCTCTAACCAAATTGCTGGGCGCTAGTTGATCAAAATACGTTCAATTCATCCATATACACATATTTTGTATCAGTAGGTCGGCTCCAGAGGCACGTTCGACCCACATGAATGTCTTTGAGATGAGAGTCACTATGAACCCGAGAAAAGATAACAAATTGATAGCACATAGCACGTTATCGAAAATTACGTAATCATTGAGTTCAAGTTGATAACTAATTATACTATACTATATTTCGTTCAATATTATATTTAGTTATAAATTATATGAATAGTTTATATGAAATAAGACGGCTGTTTAATACCTAGCTGATTTTGTTATCAATCAGTAGCCATGTAGTTTTATTTTATCGTAAAAACTACTTTAAGGTACACCGGGGCAAGTTGAAACGGGTGGGGCAAGATGAAACAGCGGGTTAGCATGATGTTATTCAATGATGGTAAACAGCTTGAATGCCAAAACACATAGTTTTTTATTCATACAATCTTTTAGCGGAAGAAAAATTTAGAAATTGTATTGAAATCTATTTCAAAACTTCGTGTTTCATCTTGCCCCACCCGTTTCAACTTGCCCCGGTGTACCTTATCAATATTAGTTCAGAATTTTAAGAGCCCACTTGCGCCACCTAGTGGTCAAACTAATAATCAACTAGTTCACTATTAGATAGCTCTTGATGTCCTGGTCGACCTTGTCGAAGTCAAAATTCTTCTATGTAGTCGGATTCTCGAGATACAGAAGTTCAGAATTTTTAGAGCTCACTAGCGTCACCTACCGGAAAAACCCAGAACAAACTAGTTCACTATCCGTTAGCTCTTGATCTCTCTCTCTCTCTTCTTGGCGTAACGTCCTCATTGGGACAAAGCCTGCTTCTCAGCTTAGTGTTCTATGAGCACTTCCACAGTTATTAACTGAGAGCTTCCTCTGCCTATGACCATTTTGCATGCGTATATCGTGTGGCAGGCACGAAGATACTCTATGCCCAAGGAAGTCAAGGAAATTTCCATTACGAAAAGATCCTGGACCGACCGGGAATCGAACCCGTCACCCTCAGCATGGTCATGCTGAATACCCGTGCGTTTACCGCCTCGGCTATATGGGCCGCTCTTGATGTACTGATCAACTTTGCTGAAGACGATTTTTTTATGAATCCTGATTTTCGAGATTCAGCAGCTAATTTTTTCTAAAACTCACTAGCGCTACCTAGCGGATAAACCTTTAATCAACTAGCTCACTATCGGATAGCTTGTGATGTCCTGATCGACCTTACCGAAGACGAAATTTTTCTATGTAGTCTGATTATCGAGATACAGAAGTTCAGAATTTCTAGGGCTCACTAGCACCTCCTAGCAGATTTACTTTGAACCAACTAGTGCACAATCGGGTAGCTCTTGATGTTCTGATCGACCTTGCAGAAGACGAAATTCTTCTAAATAGTCTGATTCTCGAGATACAGAGGTTTAATATTTTTTAGGACTCACTAACGCCACCTAGCGGATAAACCTTGATCCAACTAGTGCGCTATCGGGTAGCTCTTGATGTCCTGATCAACTTTGCCGAAGACAAAAAAATTCTTGTAGTCTGATTGTTGAGAAACAGAAGATAAGAATTTCTATGACTTGCTAGTGCCACCTAGTGGATAAGCCTAGAACCAACTAGTTCAGCATCGGATAGCTCATGATTTCCTGATCGACCTTGTCGAAGACGAAATTCTTCTTTGTAGTCTGATTCTCGAGATACACAGGTTTAATTTTTTAGGACTCACTAGCGCCACCTAACGGATAAACCCAGAACCAACTAGTTCACTATCGGATAGCTCTTGATGTCCTGATCAATTTTGCCGAAGAAAAAATTTTTCTATGTCGTCTGGTTGTTAAGAAACAGAAGCCAAGAATTTCTATGACTCACCAGCGCCACCTAGTGGATAAACCTAGAACCAACTAGTTCAGTGTATCGGTTAGCTCTTGATGTCCTGATCGACCTTGTCGAAGACGAAATTCTGAAATTCTTCTATGTTGTCTGATTCTCAAGATACATAAATTCAGAATTTTTAGAACCCACTTCCGCCACCTAGCGGACAAACCTACAACCAACTAGTTCAATGTCGGATAGCCATTGATGTCCTGATCAACTTTGCCGAAGACGAAACCCAAGTAACAATCAGCATGCCTTGAAGGTTTATTCATGTTTTATCCTGGTTTTATACGAGCATGTCAAAAAGCTAGTTGTTCTAAATTAGTTTTATGTGGTAGTTTTTTACTTTGAACCTTTGGCGATCCATAAAACTATCATATAACTTCTGCTATAAACATCTTCAGTTAAAGACTTGCAAGTAGACATGAATTGGTTTTATCACTTATTATATACCATATAAATAAAACTTGCATTTTCGGGTGTTGTCGGAGAGATTTTTTTTTGTAAACAAATACACAAAACTGTGAGGCAATGCATAAAACCAACAAAAGATTTCGTGGCCGTAACATAAACCAAAAAAAATGCTGTGATAAAACCGCTAGTTCTATCATGAGCTCAGTTAAGACTACCTCAGGAGGGTTAGCCCTATTGGAGGAATCCTCAGGAACACAGAGTTTTATCAGAAAAATATGTCGCCTAGCCGGAATAATTCATGTAAATACAGAAAAATATTACTCAATTTTATGATTCCACGTACAGCTTAAGATCAAATTAAACCATACAACACGTTTCCGTCATTTTATTTTGTCAGAAAAAATACATAATGTCTTTTAAACTCCGCTGTGTTGAAAAAACCTTTTTTGCACCCAATTCCACCGAGTAAATTAAATGCATTTAACTTCCAAATTATACATAGTTTGTGTTGCGCACTTAGTTTTTGTCATTATCACAGTCACATTCACCACAAATTTTCCGTGGCATGTCTCCTGACACGTATTAAATAGGAAAACAAATCTGAATTCCATATCTGCATCATTTCAATTGATGGCTGGATAAACAACCAAGCATAATTTATTCTGACGATCGAACATTGAGAGTGAAAAATAATCAAAACAATTATTTGACAAGTCAGAAGATGGTTTTATTTAGAAGATTAATAAAACTATGATACAACCCGAAATCCTAAGCCGGTTTGCATACGAAGTCCTGTAGACCCTAATAAGACTGGGCCAACTAGCCAGAACGTGGGCTTATTGAGGCATACAAGAACTCGAGAGCATTTTCAAGTCGGCATCAATAATTTTATGTTTAGGATTTTTGAATCGCTAAAAAACTTTGATAAAATTAAAATTGTTACTTGGGAACTCATCTATGTAATCGGATTCTCGAGATACAGAGGTTTAATTTTTTTAGGACTCACTAGCGCCACCTTACGGATAAACCTAGAACCAACTAGTTCACTATCAGATAGCTCTTGATGTCCTGAACAACTTTGCTGAAGACAAAAATTTTCTATGTAGTTGGATGCTCAAGATACGAGCGCGACTATATTGGCAATGGCTGTTGACGAAACACCTATCAAAGCACAATGTTTCATGATCACTAGCGCCACCTACTGGAGCAAATTCGTACTAAATTACGTACTATCGGAGAGTCCTTGTTCTCCTCATCAACTTTGCTGAAGACACCAGTCTTCCAAAATGCTTCATTTCTCCGCAGTTATCGCAAATTAATGATCTATGAATAGATCACTGGCCGTTCGAGGCATCTGATCTATAGCTAGTTCACTGGGCGTAAATGGGTTAAGAAAATTCTCCACACAATTTTGTCAAGCCACCCTGCCATGGATTTCTTCAGAAATTTCTCCATGGATTCTGTTATTAAAAGGATTAATTTTTAATCACCCTGTTTGTATATGAGCTCTAGATTACCTGTGTAACCTGTGCATCTGTCTCTCTCAACATTATCTATCCATCCGATAGGGAAGCTCAGTTCGAATTTCCGTGCTCTGTGCGTATTGTATAGCTAGTATAGAATAGCCAAGCCTGCCAGTTCAATGTGGATTGCCGAACCACAAAGATCATTTGATTTGATTTTGATTTGTGGTTCCACGAATTCCTTCGGAAATTTCATTGCCCTTTTGAGAGTTCTGCAAAAAATCTTCCAGAATTGTTCTACAATTTTCTTCAAATATTTTACCCGAAAAAGGAGTTCTCTAGAGAAATCAAGAAATTCCTCAAAAGTCTTATTCAGAAAATCTTCAAATGATTTCTCTAGAGTTTCTCCAGAAATTCATTCCAGAAATTTCTCCCGATATTTTTGTAGTAATTTCTCTAAAGAAATCTTCCTTGAATTTCTTCCAACATTGCTCTATACATTCCTTCAGATATTCCTCCGAAGATTCTTTTATAAAATCTGCCACGGATTCCATCAGTTCCTACTCACAGGATTCTCTCATTAAATCTTCCAAGGAATCTTTAAGAAAATGTTCCAGCGCTTTCTTCAGAAAATCTTCGAGAGATTCTTAAAAAAATCCTACGAGGAGTTCCTTAGATATTCCTCTTAGAATTCTTTCAGAATTTTCTCAAAGGACTATTGAAGGACTTTTTAAAAGTAAGTCTTGCATGGATTTCTTAGTTAGTTTCTTCAAGAGTTCCTATAGATCATCTGCATTACATTAAAGAATCCACCAGGTATTTTGCTAGAATTCTATTATTGGATTCTTTCAATTATTCTTTCAAAAATTTCCAATTCTCCAGAAATTTCTTCAGGGATTCTATTAAAAAATCTCGCAGAAGTGTTTCCTGCAATTTCATTAGGATTTTCTCCGAAAATTCATGCTGGAATTTTCCGTAGAATATCTACATTTTGTGCAGTTTTGAGCCACTGTTTCGCGGGTTCTCTCAGGAATTCATGAATATATTTTTTCCGAAAATATTCCTTTGTGATTTTTTACAAATTTTCAAAACACGATTTAGAAATTTTAAAGATAAGAATCTTTATGTTTGTTCCTAAGATTCTTTCAGAAAAACTTCCAACGATGGCTCCGTAATCCCTTTAGTAAATCCTTCAGGAATTATAGGAATGGATTTCTTCTAAAAATATTATCCAACCACTGGTCGTGCCGTCGCGAAATTCGTCAATCCCAAGGACGTTACCTTTTTTCTACTACCTGTGCTAACGCCTCTGTTCGCGAGAAGGCGGAATCAAGTCCTGGAATCTATAATGCGGTGGTACGTAGGCACCTTCATTGGAGGGTGGAAATTTTCTTTCTTCTTGATTGAATATTCAATTGAGTCAATTTCCATCAAGTATTTCTTACAGTCTTTTTTTTTCTTTTCTTTTCTTTCCTGATATTGGTTTCAAATTTGGTTCACGTTTATCGCTGGCTGCCACGACAGCAGCCGGCGCCGTGTGTTGATTTTTTCTTTGGTTCATGGAACAAGGATACCTTTACATCTTTAAAGTATGTTTACTTACTTTTTGATCATCAGGGTTTCCTCGTCATCATCATCGGATGACTCCGTAAAGTAGTGCATGTTGTTACCGTGATTCTTCATGTTAATTTGTAGATTTCGTCACTTTTATTAACAACAAAATGCGACCTCAATATTTTGAACACTTATCTCGATTTCACAGCATTCGTTAAATAGCTCTCACATATCTAATCGAAACTATCTTCTTGATCCATCTCCGCCCACCACTCGAAAGGGTATATTCCCACCCGGATAAACTCACACGCCGGAAAAAAAAATCCGCAAATATTTCTCCACTTCCGAGAAAACCTATGTTCCACTTTGCGTTCGTACAAGCGACTCGAAACGATTTGCACGCAGGTACACACCACCCTCTTGCCTATGGTACGACACGAACCGAACAGAACAGAACACTGAATTCAATTAGATTGTCAAGTGCGCCACTCGAAGACGACCTGTTTGGGTAAACTACCTGCATTACACACACCCAACAGTCATCCAGCACAGCGCAACGCAATCATTTGATTCCTTTGACGAATTGGGGGCGAAGTGCGGAAGAACCCTTCCACCCATCACACGGTTCAACAGGCTGAAAGTGAAAGGGAGGCGGGATAAAATGCACCCCGAGAAGCAGGCTCTGTTCCAGTTATAACGTAACGCAAGAGAGGATAAATGAAGCATAGAGAAAAATCTCTCCCATTGATTCCCAATTTCCACCGTTGAAAGCTGAAACATTGGACAACGATAAACAAACAGAAAATCAAAATTTAATGAAGATTGTAACGCTTCATATTGGAATCATTTCACCCCACTCTCCCCAACTGTAGGACCCAAACCCAAGCCAGCAATCATCCGCCAATGATGTATTTTCTGGCGAGCGAGGGGAACCATCCAGAAGGGGGGAATCATCGCTTCAACCTCTTGCAGCGGCGACGCGACGACCGACAACGACAACGACAACGACGACGGTGTCTTATCATTTGGTGCAATTCTCGCTAATGGCCTAGTTGAGTAGTGATGATTGCTATCGGTTCTTTGATCGGAGAATCCATGCTTCGGGCTTGCGTGAACGGTGGAAAATGGGCTTTGTGCGGTGGGGAGCGTGCTGAATGTGGTGAGAGGGTTGGAGTTTAGGTGGTGTATGAACAACCGTTCTTTGAGTCGGATAATCGAATATTTTATTGACTTTCGATTCTGTCTGAATTGAACATTGGATGTAAAACTAACGGTTGCATTTTTTTCTCTCTGAATGTTTTATTTTTGTTTTACAACAAAGCTGTACCTAAAGATTATCATTTTATTCGAAAAATCAGTTATCAACAGAAGGCTTTATAAACTGAGCAGCTGTTCGCCTGTACGTGTATGTTGAAAAGTATGTTTCCGTTGTTTTTGGGGAACTTTGAATCAGTTGATAATTATGAAAATCTATTAAATATAAATATTGGTTAAGATGAGGAGATAAAAAAATTAAAATTATAAAGATTGTAAGTGTTGTATAATTTGTGTCGTAAGTACTACCGAGAAGTATGTGTGATTTTGTGTAAACCGTGAATGTTTCAATATAGCAGGTAGTACTCGTGTTAAATGTAGGTTTTTTCCCAGCTAAACTCCCGACAGCGATAGATGTAGGTAGGAATAAGCTCCACCACCCTGAGCGTGAATATCCACCCACTGTAGTTCAACAACCCACCACTAGAGGGACGGTTATCATCTACGGAGCGGCCATGAGGGGTGGCGTAGCGAGGCCATTAAGGATTTTGGAATTGGGAGAAGAGGGCAATGACCGAGGAACGAGGTCATGAACCCATGGACGGTCGATGACTCCATGATTCGTTCTCATTTTGCTAGAGTCCGTCGACCAAGACAGAAGTTTGGAAAAATTTAAAAAGTTGAAAGTTCAGATAGTTGTCAGAAAAGTAAAAAACCTTGTCAAGTTCAAGGAGAAGTAAAGAAGAGTGAAAGTGGAAAATGCGATAGGCAAAGAGGACTTCAGGTATCTGAAATAACCGTCTGCAACTATAAAACCTAAACCATAATGCCCTCTCAATATCCCAGAACCCCGCCGTTCTTTTGGTTCAAGAACCCCGTGAAGTGCCGTACGAAATCCGAGTGTCCAAAGTCATTCCGGCAAAAACCGAAGACCGATCCACTACGACATCGGTAAGGACCCGGACGAGTAGCAGGCCGGAATACGGAGCAGCGCGAGTCCCAAGCCACCCCCGGAAACCGTGGAGAGCGAGCCGAGGATCCACGCCCGCACGCGAGTCGCCGTTGGAGACGAGGAAGGAGAAGGGGCCCCGCAACAGAAAAGGTCAGATAGAATTAAGAAAGTGGGAGTAGAAAGTGCCAGGAATAGCCTAGGAATAAAGCGTAGTTGAAGCAATAAACTGGTGTAGAAAGTGTATAAGTGCTGTGGTTTTCCTCCATTTTGTACGGAAATTACTTGCCCGAGAGTTAATTGTATAGTGAACGTGCCGACCCTGAGGCCATTGAGTCGAGGAGTCTCTGTAGTACTCCCGACTGACTACCCAATACTTACAAGATAATAGTTTATTTTCTATGAAAATATGAAATTTTGTGGGTAAAACCCCAATTTCTCAAAAAATTCACGTGTAACAGAAATTCTTAGGTTAGATTCTGAATCAGTGGATCAAAGTCTATTGAATATAAATATTGGTTACACTATTTTTCTCAAAAATGTACGTGTGACAGAAATTCTGAAGTCAAATTTCGAAACAGTATAAGAAAATCTATTAAATATAAATACAGGCGTACCTCGATAGTACGTACACCAAAATTTAGTTAATTTTTAATCTACAAAAATGAGTTCGAACCATTAGTAGACGTATAGCAGAGACTCCGATACTATGAATTTGTGTTATGCAGACTCCTATAACACGGATTTTCATTAAACATTAAACAGTTTTAAAATGTAGCGAAATGAAAGGCATGAACGAATACGTTTGATGTAATGATTGCAGTATTCTTCGCTTTACAGAGATATTTTCTGCCAGTCATCCCAGTCAACACACGATCGCATATGAAGTTGATAGGATGCTAAAGTGGAGGCGATATGCGTACATTTTACACGCGGTTAAATGGAAGCAGGTACGCATATGGCCTCCACTTTAGCATTTTATTCAACATGATTTACGACTTTTTGTACCGTAGGGCACTGCAAGCCGCAATTGCCAAGGAAAATGTTCTTAGTTTTTGACGTTTCGTGCCTTTGTTGTTTACGATTCGGACTTAACAAAATCTTCAGCTCTCCCCGAGCAGAAGAGAATAGAAAGTTAATAACTACGAAATCACATAACCTGTTTTCATATCTTGTTCTGTTATTATTAAATTATCAAGGCATAGCTTTTCCATAACAAATTTTGTTGGACAATCTCATATTGTTATAATCAAGCTATTGATATACATTAACTAAATTACATTAAAAATAACATGTTTTGTTGAAGTACAAGTTTCGTTATTGTTGTACTATTGATCAACTTATCAGCAATAGCAAAACAGTAACAAGTTTTGAAATCACAGCAACAATTCGACAATTATGACCTGTCCCTATGTGTTGTTCCGTTTATGTATTCAGTAAAAAAGGAAATTCCTGAACGACTCCTTTTAAGAATTCCTTAAATAATTTTCGGATAAGCACTTGGAAGTTCTGGAGGAACCTTTCGATAAATCCCTGGAGAAGTCTTCAAGAGAACTACTGGCGCAATTTTCTCAGAAATTCCGAATGTAATTCTTTCTGAGCAATTATTAGAATTCTTGGCAGAATCTTTTGGAAAACTCCTGGAGAATCCTTCGGAAAAACTTCTGGTGAAATCCTCAAAGAAATTTTCAGAGAAATCTTTAAGATAAAGTTCAGGACTAATGATCACAGGAAATTCTGGAGAAACCCT
This sequence comes from Aedes albopictus, assembly GCF_035046485.1. Lineage (NCBI taxonomy): Eukaryota > Metazoa > Arthropoda > Insecta > Diptera > Culicidae > Aedes > Aedes albopictus. The sequence continues at coordinate 93,985 of NW_026916482.1, forward strand.
TGAAGGGATTCTATGCAGGATTCTGTCGGAGTCTTTGAAAATCCATGAAAGATTCCGTCAAAGAACTTTCGGTGAAATTTCTGGAAGATTTTTGGAGTCATTAGGGGCCGTGCACAAATTACGTGACGCTTTTAGGGGGAAGGGGGCGGGTTTACAGATTGTGACGACCCATATAAAAATATTGAGGTCCCATACAAAAAGTGTGATATAGGGGGGAGGGGGGGGGGTTGAAAAAGGTTGACTTTTGCGTGACATAATTTGTGCACCACCCTGGAAGAGTTCTTAACCAAATCTGTCGACAAAATTCCGGAAATTTTTTAGAGTTTTTGAAAAAAAAGTAATGCAAAAATTTCTGATGAAAGTCCTGAATGAATCATCAGAGGAAATTCAGGAGAAATTATAGCAAATTTTTTGGAGGAATCCTTGTGGAATCCAGGAGGAATATTCGACATAATTCTTGAATCCAGGGAAAAATCGGAGGAATTAAATCAGCTTTCCAATATCCCAAAAAATTTATGCAGAACTGTTGAGCATTCTAAAAAAAATCAGTTTCTATGCTGAAAAAAAAAAAAAACAAAACAAAAGTCACAAATTACTATCGACGATCAAACTTTTTCAAGTACACGTGCAGATTTCAAAACCGTGCTCCGAAAACAATTAAAGTACAACAGTTTATGGATGACAGGTGTAAATCGAAGCTCGTCGTATTTGATAATATAGAAATTACCAAAGTTCGATTTTCTTGCGACTTCAAATCTCTTAGAATGAATTAAAAGCTGAATACAGTATTTTTTGATCATTTGAAAATCTTTTTTACGTCAGAGTGATGAACCTCATGTTATTTTTGTGAGACAAAGCGAATAATTTTATATAATAAGTATTATAACTTAATTAGTAACGAGTTTGATATCATAGCAAATTCAGCTCTCCGATATAACATATTAATAACATATTAATATCAAAATTTGTTATCGAAATATTTTCCGCATTCACTGTTATTACGTTGTTATTGAAACTAACAAAACAAGTTATTGAAATGGTTTTCCAGGAACATTTTTTTGTTATGGAATTTGTTATTTTGCCGCTTATGACAGACAAGTTTATAACACAATATGTTATGGTAATAACTTAAAAATAATCGATTTTATTATTCAGTTATTTTGCCAAAATAACACAGCTTCTTATGCTGTTGTTATTCCCTTCTGCTCGGGTCGCATTAAATAAATGCGCCAGCTTATCATGAGTGGTTGGATTTCATTCAAAATGGGGGGTATGCGTGCGTGTGCTGTTTTATAACTTGATGGTGGCTTGGTTGCTCACCTCATGGAGTTTCTTCTGGAATTCCACAAGAATTCCATCCGGGACTCCCCTCGTGGTTTGTCCACAAATTTGTTCTAGAGCTTTCTTCTGGGATTCCGTAAGCTCTTAATGAAATTCTTCCGGAAGTTTATTTAGGATCCCTTGAGAAATTCCCTCTGGGGTTTTCCCAGGAGTTTTTTTTTCCTGAGATTCCTTAAGGCTTAAGAGGTTCCGCCTGGGGTTCCGTCAAAAGCTCTTGCCAGGATTGTTCCAGGAAGTTCCCCGAGATTTTTCCTGAGATTCCTGGATTTCTGTAGAAATGTATTTCGAGATTCCTTCAGCATTACTCCTTCTACACCGAGAGAAAATTCTACTCAATGACTGAGTTGGCCTTACTCAGAAATCGAAAAATCCTTTGTTTTCTTACTCAGTTTCGGCTAAAAGTGGGACAACCCATTGGCAATGGGTTGTCCCACTTTTAAGGGAAACTGAGTAAGAAAACAAAGGATTTCTCAATTTCTGAGTAAGACCAACTCAGTCACTGAGTAGAAATTTTTCCCTGTGTAGGATTATCTTTGTTATTTTTCCTGAAACTCTTCCAGGTATTCCTTTCGTGGTTTCTTCACAAACTTATTCTAGAATTCCTGTAGGATTTATGTGATTCTTCAGGGAGCTATAACTTAGTTGCTTTTCCTGTTTTATTCAAGAACATCCTACAGAAACTACATGAGGAATTCCATAAACAAAATACTCCAAAACAATTCATAATGAACTCCAGGAGGATTTCCATTACAAAGATCTGAAAGAATTCCAGAAGAGTCTGCAGGAATTCATGACGGAACTCTTGGTGGAAACCAAAAAAGAGTCCCTGTATGGTTCCTGGAAAAAGTTCTCCAAAAAATCCTGGAATCAGTTTCTGAAAGAATTCCGAGAAGAAGCTCTAAGAGGAATCCCGGAAGAAGCTCCTGAAAAGTAATTCCTGACAGTCTCCCAGAAGAAATTCCCGGAAGGAATTTCCGAAAGAATACTGGAAAAATCCCAGAAAGATTACCTGTTGGAATTATTGTAGGAATCCCAGAAGGAATACTTGAAGCAGAAGTAGCTCCCGAAAAAAACCGGAAGAAGTTCCTGGAGGGATCTCGGAGAAGCTTTTAGAGGCATACTGAATGAAGTCCTTGTCAGGGATCTTGTAGGATTTCTGGAAGGGTTTCAGAAGAAATTCCTGAAGAATTCTTAGAAGATACTTCGGGAAGAATCTCGTATGATACGGATTGTTTCAAGGAGTTTTTGAAGGAATCTCGGTAAGAATTTCTGATACTATTTCCGAAAGAACTCCTAGAGAAATTCTGGGTGAAGTTGCTAGAATTTCCAGGAATACCATCTGGAAGCCTAAAAAAATAAATCCAGAGAGATCCTACAAGAAACTATTTGGAGAATCTCGGATGAAATTCCTGGAGGATTGCAGGGACTTCTTGAGAAATTCTGGAAGAAATCTCTTGAAGTCCGAACGTGAACAAAAAGGTCACAAAACATTAGAAAAAAAAAATCTTTAGCAATCGTGGTTTGCATTGTCCTATAGGCTGTACCGATGCAATTGTTTCTGGGTGAATCCGAATTGTGATATTCGGAGAAAGACATTTCGCTTTCTCGCTTGCTTTAGGGATTTCTTCAAGTTTTAAGTTTTTTTCAGTTCCGAAATTTCTCTAGGTGTTGGTTCCGAGATTTCTCCAGGAGTTCTTTCTGGGATTTCTTAGGGATTCTTCCAGGAGTTTCTCCTGCGATTCTTATGAGTTTCCAGGGTCTCTTTCAGAGTTTTCTCCAGAGATTACTTTCGGGACTTCCAGGATTTCTTCAGGAATTTCTTCCTGAATACCTCCAGGAATTTCGTTCCGGGATTTCTCCATGAATTCATTCCGAGATTCCTACAGAAATTCTTTCTAATAATAATCAAATAATTTTTCCTTGAATCCCTCCAAGAATTCCGGGTTTCCTCCAAGAGCTCCGGGATACCTTCTTGTAAAAATTTAAGCTCTGGGAGGTGTCCTAGATGAAGCAATGTTCAGAAGATTTTGAAAATATCACGGCAATGAATATTGCAGGAAAACGCACTTCTAGAATGTTTCTATAACAAGGTATAATTGATCTAGATCGATTTAATTATGTCTAGATCAGTTTGGATGGTTCTAAAAGATAATTCAAATAAAATCAATATAGGTTTCCAGAGACGAGATGCCTCTACGAAGCATCCCCAAAGCACAAGAAGATTTTTCCAATAAAGATAGAATCCTAAACAAGCAAAATTACGTAATTAATAAACGGACCCTTAGGCCACAAGTAATTTTTTGGCAATCCTGACGTTCTAGAAATAACATTCTTTGATTTGAAAATGAAATTTGAAATAAAAATTTGTGATTCGATAGTACGTACGTTTCGATAGTACGTAAACTAAAAGAAGCGGTGGTGTACGTTAAGATGAGCAGATTAAAGAATTAAAATTTTAAAGACAATAGTTTATTTTCTATGAAAATATGAAATTTTGTGAATAAAATACCATTTTTCTCAAAAATTTTACGTGTTACAGAAATTGTTATGTCAGATTACGAATCAGTGGATCAAAAATTAGGGGTCTCCAGTTAGCCTTGTGGTTAAGGCTATTGATCGCCAATCCGGAGATGGCGGGTTCGATTCCCGTTCCAGTCGGGAAAATTTCCTCGACTCCCTGGGCATAGTGTATCATTCTACTTGCCTCACAATACACCAAAACCTCCATTTAGGTAATGGGTCGGGACTGCCTAAATAGAATTTTTACCTAAATGGATTCATTACCTAAATGGATTCAGTTCATTACCTAAATGGAGTACAAGGTTGCAAAGATGTTTAACTAGGGAGAGTGACTCGAATAGGAGATTTAAACATGGTCATGCGGAGTTTCAGAGAACTTTCAAGGGAGTTTCTGTAGGGGAGGGGCTTTAGGGGCGTTTTCAGGGGTTTTGAAGGGTCTCAGGTGAGAATTGTCATGCAAATGACTGGCTGGGCACGGAACACAAAAAACCCTGAAAAATTCCGCCAGACTGAAAAATTGTTGAATGTCGGGTCAATGTCGGGTAAATTTTTATCGTATGTTGGGCCACTGTTGGACAAACATCGAACAACTGTTGGGTCTATGTTGGGTTTGGAGGCCAAAATAAAAACAGGTGAATGATAGGTTAATGTCGGGTATGACGTCATCAGTCTTAAGCACTCCAACTGTTCTGAACACAACCAAATTCTATTTAGGTAACGTTACCTAAATGGAGGGACCTAAATAGATTTTACCTAAATGGATCCTACCTAAATGGAGGTTTGAGTGTATACAAATTCATGCAATGGCAGGCAAAAAAAGCCCTTCAATTAATAACTGTGGAAGTGCTCAAAGAACACTAAGTTGAAGCGAGGCAGGCCAAGTCCCAGTGGGGACGTAAAGCCATAAAGAAGAAGAAGAAGAAATGTCAAAATCCATTATATGTTAATATTGTTTATGATGAACACATTATTATTATTATTATTATTATTTATTTAACTCAAAATTTGAAAAGAGGGAAAAGCCCCTTTGAGTGATTTCATGATGAACACATAAAAAAAAATTATAAAGACATTTTTTTATTTTCCATGAAAATATGAAATTTTGTTAATAAAACTACATTTTCTCAGAAATTTTATGTGTCATAGGAATTCTTAGGTCAGATTACGAATTAGTGGATCAAAATCCATTAAAAATAAATATTGGTTAAGATGAGCAGATAAAAAAATAAAAATATAAAGACAATAGTTTTCATATTTTCTATGGAAATTTGAAATTTTGTGAATAAATTCCTATTTTTCTCAAAAACTGTACGTGTTACAGCAATTCCGAATTTTTCTAGCGATTCAAGCGCTTTTTGCATGTGTGATCGATTAGAAATCTCAAATATTGAAGATTAATTGCCATCAAGCTGGTCCGTTAGTTGATTGGTACAGAAAAGTAATAAAAATATCAAAAAGTCTAAAATCGAGGCTTGTGGCGTAATATTTTACCTCTTGTAAGCTGACTTCATTGTAAACCAAGCTAGTTCTTTTCGCTTGTGTTATTTCGCAACTTTTATGCAGTTAAACACTTGTTGAAAGACCCTCCTAGGATAATCATGTGGTGGAATTATTCGCTGGGACAGTTTTATCACGGGACTGGACGTTTTTCTTTTGATGGGGCGTATTGCCCCGTTTGTTTTGAAAAGGCAAATTTAGGAACGTTTTCGAAAAACGTTTCAAAGCTTCCATTGCCACCTCTCTAAAGGCAAAGTTCGCATGCAACACTTCACTGACTTTAGGAACAACGATTAGCAGTGGACAATAGATGGAATAAGGCGCCAGTTTTAGATATATTGCCATTTCTGCTTAAAGGGGGCATATTATACCTGTTTACCCTACTTTCACAACCAGTGCAAACTTATCTGCAATTATATAAAAAAAACCCAGATTAATCCACCTAGTGGTGATAGTGCCTTTCTCGTCGAATATGTATTCATAAACTTTTCTTCGACGTTAGCCAAAATGTTCCTGAATCCTGAAAACACTTTACACTAGCAACAATTTTAACAAAGCCATCATCGATTTTCGAAACTTATTGATGATACATATTCCGATGTTATGTTCAACAACAAAACAGAGAAGAAAAAGATCAGGCCTCTCAGTTGGCTGCTTGACCACCTTAACCCTAGTCGTGTATTGGGGTCATTGTGACCCCATTCCATCCACTACGGCAGCGGGGTGAGCGCCAGCTAATTCAGGTTAACTTTATTCACAATCACAGATCACTTTGTGATCTTCGTCAATGTTTATTTCAGCACACTTTAGGCTATATTTTATTATCATTGGTAACACGATTCATGTAAAATTTGACCTTCCTACGAGGAAAATGCAGAAAATGTAAATTTTCCATTCAAATTTCAATCGCAATGAGAAGAGTGAGGGCTCAACCAGCCGCACCCAAATTGTGAGCAGTAATTTTAGAAGCATAAGGAAATTGGAGATTGAAAAACTGTATAAGGTTGACGCGATTAAATTATATTTTTATATAAAACGTTGATCCATCCTACTATACATCTACACCGCAGGAATCTGAAATGGTGTGATTTGAAGAGATCGCTTTGGTCACGATTTCGTTCTCTCGCATATATGAAGACTTTGATCATTTCTTCATTTATAATCTTTTTATTTATTTTTTTTTTTTATTTTTATTTTTTTTTTTTTATTTTTTTTATTTTTTTTATAATCTTACCCAAACGTTTACATGCTATCAAAAAATCCACAATTTGATTTATCGCTTTGACATTTATTTTGTTAACCTTTATAATTCCGCTATTTGATGTGCAGCTGGCATGGGTTTGGTTAAATTTTACGTTTTGACTACTTCCGGCGGGACACCTGGAACTGATTCCGGTTGTCTCAAATATGGTCTTAGACTATGTTTTTGTCAACTGTTCATCACGTGACCTGAAAAGCCGGAAATTGATGTGATTTGAGGCTATTTTCTTGCTAACCGTTCGGCAAATTTTTGAAAATGCCGCGATTTTATGTATCTCATGCATGGTTTTGGTTCACTTCTATCAAATCACACCCGTAACCGTTTCCGAACTACTGTGGCCTGAGACTATTTTCTTGTTGACTGTTCATCAGATTATCAAAAACGCCGCTATGGTTTAGTTCCTTTCTATATTTTACCACTTCCGACGCGTTACTCGTCTTGTCACCAGTTCTGGAACACTACTGGTTCTCCCAAATATGGTCTGAGATTATTTGTCGGTTAACCGTTTATCTTGTTACCGAATAAGTCATCGATATGTCGCATGTATTGGTTCTCTTTAACATTTGACCATTTCTGGCGGGACACCCGTAATCGGTTCCGTAACACACTGATATGGCTTGCGTCTATTTTCTTGCAACTGTTACCTAAAAAGCCGTGATTTGAGGTATCGCATGCATGGGTTTGGTGTCACTTCCGGCCCGGAACCGGTTGCGAAACACTACCGATAGTCTCTTAAATAGTCTGAGCCTATTTGCTTGCTAAAGTTTATTAGGTTATCAAAAAAGCCATGGGTTTGGTTCAATTTTATATTTAGCCGCTTTCGGAGGGAATTAGTTTCGGCACTACTGACAGTCCATAATGTGGTCTTAGCCTACTTCCTCAATAACCGGTCATCAAGTTGTCGAAAAAGCCGTGATTTGATTTGCCGCATGCAAGAGTTTTGTCAACTTTTATATACGGCCACTTCCGGCGGAACACCCGGAACCGGTTCTGAAACACTACCGGTTCATATAAGGTCTGAGACTGTTTTCTTGCTGACTGTTCATCAGGTTATCCAAAATGCCGCAATTTGATGTGTCGCATGCATGGATTTGGTTCACTTCTATATTCGGCCACTTCCGGCGGAACTCCCGGAACCGGTTCCGGAACACTACCGGTTCAGATATCGTCTGAGACTGTTTTCTTGCTGATTGTTCATCAGGTTATCCAAAATGCCGCAATTTGATGTGTCGCATGCATGGATTTGGTTCACTTTCATATTTGGCCACTTCCGGTGGGACTCCCGGAACCGGTTCCGGAACACTACCGGTTCAGATATGGTCTGAGACTGTTTTCTTGCTGACTGTTCATCAGGTTATCCAAAATGCCGCAATTTGATGTATCGCATGCATGGATTTGGTTCACTTTTATATTTGGCCACTTCCGGCGGAACTCCCGGAACCGGTTCCGGAACACTACCGGTTCAGATATCGTCTGAGACTGTTTTCTTGCTGATTGTTCATCAGGTTATCCAAAATGCCGCAATTTGATGTGTCGCATGCATGGATTTGGTTCACTTTCATATTTGGCCACTTCCGGTGGGACTCCCGGAACCGGTTCCGGAACACTACCGGTTCAGATATGGTCTGAGACTGTTTTCTTGCTGACTGTTCATCAGGTTATCCAAAATGCCGCAATTTGATGTATCGCATGCATGGATTTGGTTCACTTTTATATTTGGCCACTTCCGGCGGAACTCCCGGAACCGGTTCCGGAACACTACCGGTTCAGATATCGTCTGAGACTGTTTTCTTGCTGATTGTTCATCAGGTTATCCAAAATGCCGCAATTTGATGTGTCGCATGCATGGATTTGGTTCACTTTCATATTTGGCCACTTCCGGTGGGACTCCCGGAACCGGTTCCGGAACACTACCGGTTCAGATATGGTCTGAGACTGTTTTCTTGCTGACTGTTCATCAGGTTATCCAAAATGCCGCAGTTTGATGTGTCGCATGTATGTGTTTGTTACATTTTTATGTATGGCCCCTTCCAAGGGTACTGGTCCGGAACACCTAAATGGCCATAACTCCGGAACGGCTGGACCGATCCGAACCAATTTCAATAGGACCGATCCGAACCACTTTCAATGAGACCAGATTCCGCGTCGATTGAACCGTCGGTCATTAAAATCGGTTGAGGTTTACTGCCAAAAAGTGATGTGAGTTTATTTGTACACACACATACACACACACATACACACTAGACTGTCCCAAAAAAAAATCGATGTTCGAAAAGTCAAGGTGCTCAACCCTTATATGAAAGATATGCATATTTGAAGCATTTTTGTAGAACATTTCGATTTTCTAAAAAATCATTTAGAGGTTCCGCTAGGGCGATTTTTGAAAAATGGCCTTTTTTCATGAAAAGTCTCAAAAAAATCATTTTTTCGTAATATTTTTTCAACTTATGAATTCTTTCAATATTTATATATTTTTCTATTGACCTCTAGACATTCTTGAAGAGGATAAGTTTTTCAAATATTGTATTTATATTGACGGCAGAACAGTTTTTGTGCTGATAAATGGACTATTTCTTGAGAATTTTTCTCTAAATTTAGGAAAAAAATACAGGCACGATTTTTTATTTTCAGTTTTGAAAGTTTTGTCTGATAGTACTATTTGTATGCTTCATTTCTCTAAAAAAAGATTTTAAATATCTTGTTTAGAAGCTGAGATATTAAGATTTTAGTAAATGGACAATATTTCAAATTTTTGCTAAACTTTGAATTTTTGAAATATTGTAAGGTCTTTGTGACACTTCAATGTACGTATATTAAAAGAAGTTAGGCTTAAAAATACGGCTTCCCTTATTGGATGGTCAAGCTAGTTCAAACATGGATCTTTTATTGGTGATCGGTAGTAGATTCATGAAGAGCTTTTATCTGAATAACTACAACAATGACGGGTAGCAACGTATTAATTTCGATATTATGTCGTGGAATTCTCGACAATTACACCTCTTTTCTGAAGTAGCAGAAACCATTCCATGCAGAGATAACATAATAGTGATGAAATCAATAAAGAATAACAAAGTTAAGTCAAGACTGATTTTAAAAAACTTAGAAAATAGTAGACAATAATAGGCTTTCGAGGAAATACGCGATCTTATGATTGCTAAACGTTTATTTCTTTGATGAATTGAGCTAATATGTTGACACGAAATTGCAAATATGCTGAATTTTGCAAATACGAAATACAAATCGTGCCCGATCACAAGCTTGGGCACGATAGGGCAACCAAAATGTGTTAAAGTGATCGGACAACGGCAGTTTTTTGATTTACACGTGTGTTGCTGTTCGATCAGTTTGTGTTTTGTATTTCTTATACGCAAAATTCTTCATCGTGTCGGTTTCGTATCAAAATTTGTGTTTAATTCATCAAAGGAAATATAGTTAAACCATCTCAAAGTTGGCAATTTTGTATGACAATCGGCGTTTGTCCGATTAACTATGCACCCCCGTTGCCGAGTTTTATACCAAATTGTTCATTACATTTCAAGTTCAAGTCTTCAGTAAAAACCATGACTTAGCTATGGCTTTTATTGATGTTATCAATGTTATATAATCTCTACATGGAATGGTCGTTCCTAATTCAGAAAAAATGGACGCAGTAGTCGGGAAATCCACGACGTAATCTCGAATTAAATGCGTTGCTACCAGTAACCACGATACCCCTCATATTTGTAGTTATTCAGATAAAAGCTCTTCATGAATCTACTGCCAACCAGCTCAGAATAAAAGACCCATGTTTAAACTAGCTTGACTATATAACAAGAAAAGCAGGTTTCTTAAACTACTTTTGATATACGTACATTGAAGTGTCACAAAAACCTTACAATATTCCAAATATACAAAGTTTTGCAAAAATGTGAAATATTGTCCATTTACTAAAATCCTAATATCTCAGCTTCTACATACACTAGATATTTTAAATCTTTTTTTAGAGAAATGACGCATACAAATAGTACTATCAGATAATTCAAATTTCAATTCAAAATTTAATATTAAAAAACGTGCCTGTATTTTTTGTCACATTTAGATGAAAAATTCTCAAAAACTGGTCTTTTTATCAACATAAAAACGGTTCTGCTGTCAATATAAATACAATATTTCAAAAACTTATCCCCTTCAAGAATGCCTAGAGGTCCGTAGAAAAATACAAAAATATTGAAAAAATGCAAAAGTTGAAAAAATATTACGAAAAAATATTTTTTTTGAGACTTTTCATGAAAAAAAAGGCCATTTTTCAAAAATCGCCCTAGCGGAACCTCTAAATGATTTTTTAGAAAATCGAAATGTTCTACAAAAATGCTTCAAATATGCATATCTTTCATTTAAGGGTTGAGCACCTTGACTTTTCGAACATCGATTTTTTTTGGGACAGTCTAATACACACACACACACACATACACACACACACACAGACATCACCTCAATTCGTCGAGCTGAGTTGATTGGTATATGTGACTTGACCCTCCGAGCCTTCTATCAAAAAGTCGTTTTTGAAGTGAACATATAGCCTTTCCAGTACACTTAGTGTACGAGAAAGGCAAAAAGATTTTCCAGCGTTTTCATCCAGGAAATTTGATCACTAAAATTGAGCTCACTTATGGCATCGTTCACAAATTACGTAACACTATATGGGGAGGGGGGAGTCTGGCGTAGTGTGACGATCCTTACAATCATGTTTGGGTTCTCATACAAAAAGCGTTACAAGGGGGGAGGGAGAGGGTCTGAAATGACTAATTTTGGCGTTACGTAATTTGTGTACCTTGCCTGTGTATAGAGAACTCTACATTGAGCATGTACAGGGGATGGCCAAAATGTTTGGGGTAGGCAACTTTTTTTCTCCCACAAAAAATTCAACATGCTGTAACTTTTCATAGAGTGCATCAAAAAATCTCAAATATTGACTGTTTGTCAACCAATTATATGTGCATCATTGGTACAAATTTGGGATCGATTGATTAATTTTTCGCGAAGTTAGAACCGTTTGGGTAAAACACTATTATTTAGACAACTAATTTTTGAACTGTCATATCTCGGAAACCAGTGCACCGAATTGAATGAATTTTTTAACGTTATCAACAATATATTGATACTTTATACGACGTTATAAAATGAAATATTTTCTCTCGGCGAATTCAGTTATACCGGATTGAAATTTTTACACATATAGAGGAAAATAAGTCAAATTTACAATACCACACAAAAATTACTAAATTGATTGATTGATTTGTCTTTATTTGAGAGACTTTCAGCCCTTGGCTGGTTCGTCTCTCTAAATTACTAAATGTGTTCTTCCTTCAATCTAAATAGGATCTAATATACCTGATAAGAGATAATTTGAGAACAGAAGTGGAAAATCTTTGGATATCAACACTAAAATTTATTGACATTGATGTAAAAAAAATACATTTTTTCGAGAAAAATCTAGAAAGTGTCAATCAATGATAACTTTTTTTTCAACGTTTAAGAAGTACCTATGTTTTAATAGCTTGTGAAGCATTCACATATTGTTAGTGTTCGTTCAAAATTTCATTCAATTCGGTTCACTGGTTTCCGAGATATGACAGCTCAAAAATGAGTTGTCTGAATAATAGTGTTTTACCCGAACGGTTCTAACTTTGCGAAATATTAATCAATCGAGCACAAATTTGTACCGATGATGCACACATAATAGGTTGACAAACAGTCAAAATTTGAGATTTTTTGATGCGCTCTATGAAAAGTTATAGCTTGTTGAACTTTTTTGTGAGAGAAAAAAAAGGTGCCTATCCCAAAAATTTTGGCCATCCCCTGTATATAGAAGGAACTGCAGAGCACCTTGCGTTCTTATCGAAAGCAGCTAGAAATCAAAGCAGAACTTCTGCACGAATTTCTGGTGGGATTTGTTTGAAAGCACCTAAATGGTTGTTTTCAGAGGAAACTCCATCATTAGTTTCTTTTGAAAATCTTCTTTAATTTTCTCCTGGGCGTACTCCTGGAGTTCCTTATGAACATCTTCCTGAAGTTGTTTTTCCCTGAAAACCCTCCAGAAGCTCCTGGTGGGAGTTCTTCGAAAGTTTCTTCTGGGAATCCTGGGGCAGTTCGTTTTAGAACTCCTGCTGCGTTTGTTGAGTGGATTCTCTCAGGAGTTTCTTCTGGGAATAATTCAGAAGTTCCTGGAGAAATGCCCTAATAAAAATTCTGGATCCCATAGTAAACTTCTGTAGAAATCCCTAGAGGAGCTTCTGACGGATATCCTGTAGAATTATCAGCAGAAGAACAAATCATAAAGGAATACAGAAGGCATCCATTCGGAATCCACTTGTTGATGTTTTTCGGCTAAATTTCTACGCAATATTCATACATTTACAAAAATTGGGCCGAAGGGTCTCAGATTTTCATGAAACTTTTTCCACAGGCAGGGCTCATGGATATATGAACAAAAAAAAAATTGAGGAAAATTCAGGATCGCCTATTTTCCCGGAAAACTCAGGTGGAATTTTTTTGTTTTCCCTTGACACTACTTACTTCGAAAAATCATAATTCAAGAAAGAAGCATCGTAGAAACAAAGTTTTTTTAGAAAATGAAAGCAAATTTTCTCAGGAATAAAAAAAAATATTAACTGGAAAAAGTATCCCACGAAATTTTCCACAGTTGAGAAAATTCGTAAAGAAAAGCCGGAAAAAACTATGCCCGAACTCGTGGAAAATTTTCGAAAAAGTATTTGTGAGAAGGTTATATTATAAGCTTTAATCGCTGAAATTTTTGGAATGCACTTTTTTTCGTTTTTGAGTTATGGCCAATTTTGTTGAAAAATGTCCAAATGTGCCATAAAAGCCTTTTCTTTGAAAAATCATAACTCAAGAACGAAGCATCGTGGAAACAAAGTTTTCAATGAAAATGAAAGCAAATTTTCTCAGAAATCCAAATAAAATATGAAGTGGAAAAAGTTTTCCACAAAATTTTCCACCGTTGAGAAAATTCATAAAGAAAAGCCGGAAAAACTATGTCTGAACTTGTGGAAAATTTTCAAAAACATATTTTTAGGAATATAATTTTATAAGCTTTGATCGCAGAAATTTTTGGAATGTACTTTTTTCTCGTTACTGAGTTATGGTCAATTATGTGAAAATGACCATGCAAGCCTATATTATATGGTCATTTTTCACAAAATTTGCCATAACTCAGGAACGAAAATTAAGTGCATTCCAAAAATTTCAGCGATCAAAGCTTATGAAACTACCTTCTCAAAAATATTTTTTTTTTAATTTTCCACGAGTTCGGACATAGTTTTTCCGGCTTTTCTTTATGATTTTTCTCAACGGTGACAAATTTTGTGGAAAACTTTTTTCATTTCAAATTTTTATTCAGCCTGAAACCACGCAAGACCACGTTGGGGGAGGGGGGTCTAAAATTCAGGAAAAAATGACCACGTGGTTTATGGACAGCCCCAAATAATAATCTACCCAAAAATTGAAACATAAAGCATATCACATCAATTAACGGCATTCGTTGACGTTAACACTCCAAATACCGTGATAACTCACGCGGAATACCGTGATCAGAAAAAAGTTGGAACTTTTACTTTGAGCAGCACGTTCTCAGCCGTCTGTGTTCCGATTCATAAAAAAAATCAGGAATGTTCTACCCAACTCTTCTATTTTTGTGGTCTGTAAAAATATATTTCTAGGGATGCTCATTTTTCCCCCAGACTTGCGTGAGTAAGGAACATTTTTAAAAAACCTCGCTATTTTTGATAAGCTTTCGAAATTTTAAGAGTGATCACGAAAAATGACTAGAAATCGGTATATTTGGCAAAAAGGCATGATATACCGTGGGTACACAGTCATGGATCACTTAGTGGTATTTTGGACCTTCAAAATTCAATTAAAAATAAAAGAAAACAAAAAGTACGACTTTGAAAGCACCGTTGGCTATGTTTTGATTCGAACTTTTCATTCCCGCTCCATTTGAAGTATAATTTTATTTATTTATTTATTTACATCGTCTTCAGGTTACCTGTACAGACTGTATAACTTAATATTATGGTTTGTTTAAATCTAAGATGCGGCTTAAGGCAAAAACACAGGACTATAACACTCAGTTTACAATTCATCATTATTGTTCATCAAATTCATATTAGAACTAAAACAAACACATCACATTAACAAATATCAATAAAGTTAACAAATCATTTTTCAAGAACAATAACTGCAGATTATACGGGTTTTGCAATCATGCAACTATACATATATTGGTTTCATATACAGGATTTTGAGCATTAAATTGTTTCATTCCTCAGCGCTGGTGGCATCCATGGATCATTGTTCCTACGAACAAACTCTCGAAATTTTATTCCGCGTGGCCAGGTTGTTGCAGTCATGGCTAGCAGCTTCCAACGGTTGGCTAACACAATTTTAAATGAAATGTAATCCAGTTCATCGCAATTTTTATAACGAGGAACTAATTTTGTTACTTTCAAACACTCGGGTTCTGGAGCACAAAGAGACTGCGATACCAACAGAGCAATGTCGTTTTCTGTCACCCGTCGGTCGATATTCGTTAAAAGCAGCGAAAACGACTCATTAGAAGTGTGCTCAGGCGAGTGCGACTGCGAGCTATTGGACATACATACACTTGTATTGTTTGGCGGTTGGTGCGGTGAGTTGATTGGTGTTGAGCTGAGACGTGTTGAATGCCGTTGTGCGGTTGCAGATGACGTGGATGATGTGATAGCAATAGACAATTTAGTGATCGAATTGTTCATTATTCCAATTTGTGATTTTATTTCCTCTAGATCGGCTGTAAACGAGCTATCTGACGGTAGAGCCTTGGTAGTTTCAGGAATGCGATCTCTGGCCTCACGGAACTCGAATATGCATTCGTCACATATCCAAACGATATTTTTGGATAGTGAACACAATTGGTCCTCAGTTATAGCTGCACACGTAGCGTGGAACTTTTTAGCGCATCTCCCCTCACAAACAGTGTAAAGACAGTTCAAAGTATCAATGTCTGTGGAGCATTTCTTACACTGGTTATCCATTACGTTTGGCTGTAACTCACTTGTGGCTTCAACAAAATTACACTTATTTATTAAATAATTCCGGTATCCTTGTAAGTCCAAATACTTAGTTCCTTTACACACAGGTCAAGTACAGAAGCACTAAGCAGTAAGAACTTGAATGATGAATATATTCAGTATATTTCACGTAGAAATAAGTTCGAAATCGGAGCAATACAATAGCGTTAGACTCAAGCGAACCATTCACACACAAACTCGCAAGTCATTTCCGCGTAAAAAAGGAATATTTCACTGTTTACAAAATGCCTTATTATGGATCAGCTCCACAGAATCCCACACATTATGGATCAATTTTTGCCATATTATGGATCAGTGCAAAATTACTCAAAATCCCAACTCTGATAATAAATTTGCGTTTGTAAGGCTAAACTACGCAGTGCATTGATTATTTTACTGATGGAGTACCCGATTTTACAACAGGAATAAAGAGAAAACATTAAAAAGTCCCGAATCCATTTACTTCGATGGAGTTGCGCCACTAGGTTTCAGTGATGCTCTCCATTTTAAGTGTTATTTTTACAAATCTGTGTTTCAAGACACCTGGTTTTCAAGGTTACATGTTTTTTAATAATACTTTTGATACTTTAAGGTAAAAATATTGTATCAAGAGCGTTGAGTGGAGCAAAAATCTATATTTGTTTAAAGTGATCCATAATAGCGTCAAACGATCATTTATTGGGTCACATTATGGATCACTGTTGAAAGTCACATTATTTTAGTATTTGAATCCCAGAATAAAACAAAACTTCTTTTAATAGATACATACATATCTTATCCAACGTGTACGAGCGATTTTTATATCAAAATTGATGGATTTCGACACTTTTAGAGCTTACCGCTGCAGGAGTAGCTTCTTATGGAATTCGGCTGTTTACTGGCAGATGTGAGAGGACAACACTATCGTTGCATTAAAATACATTTTATTTTTAGATTGAACTCTTGTAAATGACTTTTTATCTCAGGAAACAAATAGGATCATGCTACAAAAATGAATTTCTTGCCGAATTATATGTTTTGAGCAAGATATTCGACTTTAACCCTAAAAGGGATACCTGGGGTCCATTGGACCCCAGGCGCCTTTCAGAGCTCGTCTTTAATGGAACACACTCAGCGAGGTGACGAAACTGAAGCCATGAAGGTATCCCTTTTAGGGTTAAACATCAAAGTGATCCGTAACTGTGTGTGATCCATAACTGTGTAGGGACGGTAGAGGTAGTAAACTATTTGCGTAGGTTTCTTGAACATCCCTAGCTACAAATGAGTACGGCAAGTACTCTAGTGCTCTTGATAAGCATCCCAGAAGGTTCGAGTCTTCAGCAAATATATATAGAAAAATAAAACTAATCTAGATCAGTTACAGCAGATCTAGATCAATATAGAATACGTGAAAGTGTAGTACCAATCAATATAAAACACTTTACTGAAGACTCGAACCTTCTAGGATGCTTATCAAGAGCACTAGAGTACTTGCGGGTCGGGAATCGAGACCATTTGTAGCTAGGGATGTTCAAGAAAACTACGCAAATCGTATACTACCTCTACAGTATGCCTTTTTATCAATATACCGATTTCTAGTCATTTTTCGTGGCCACTACTAAAACTAAAGAGTCCTTTGGGGGTGCGAAACGCCGTGTAATTCCCTGAACTTTCTTTTAGTGGAATTTTAAAGTACGCATCCTTCAAATCCACCAGGCTGAAGTATTTGGCCTTCTGGAGACGGTGGAAAATCTCCGACACATTACGCATTGGGTATGCGTCCTTCTTTGTGATCGTGTTCACTCGTCTCGAGTCCAAACAAAATCTGATTTCCCGTTTGCCTTCTTGACGGGAACTAACGGGTTGGAGAACTCTGTAACGCATTCCTCGATTACATCAAGCTCCTTCCATCGCTCTAGTTCTTGCTCGATCTTTCCCCATATTTGAGGTGAATACCGATACATCGGCATCTCTCTCATTTTTGCTCCTTCAATAACCTCGATTTCGTGCTCGATCAGTGTTGTTTTGCCCAGTCGACCTTGACTAGTGCAATCGAATCCGCTTAGAACCTCTTGTAGTTGAGCCCTTTGTTCCGAAGTCAGTTCATGTTCCGTCTTTATGTTGTCGATTGCCTCCTGAGGATTTTGAGGCAATTCTAAGGTCGGAATGTCTAGAGTCTCGTCCTCTTCTGGTTGAGATATCCACGTCTGGGGTCCTTCTTCGGATGGCTCCACTATCCGAACTGAAAACTGGATCGGCTCGGTTTCCGCTACTAATTCTTTTTCAACTCGAAGATAGTTTATTACCGTTTTTTCCTCCAAGTCCGATGTCCATGTTAGCTCTAACTTCTCAATACGGTTCCGAGACGATATCATGGGCCTTATTTGGAATGCCTTCCAGAAATTCATGCCCAGAATTAAGCATGTGTCGGACTTTGTCTGACTTCGTTTTGTTGTGTTGTCTATCTTCGGTGTTTTGTGCTCTGCTTCGTTTGTGTCAAATGCTTGTTTAAGAATAAACAATGCGAACAAGTAACAGCACGGGTGCAAGAACCAATTTCGAGCGCTCATCACGCTCAGCACCGCACCAGTGTCAAGAAGTGCAACGACTTCGGTCCCTAAAATTTCTACTTTTATGTGTGGACATGAGCTAGGATTGACCCTGACTTCTGGGACAGAATTCTCAAAATGTCCTAAATCATTTTGTCCGGGAATTCATTCCGACAGCGAGGTGGATGGATTCCCCTTCATGTATTCCGCCTTTAGTTTGTCGAACGATTATTCTGTTGTCTCTGGTTGTTCAAAAATGTATGGTCTCTGTCACAATTCCGTGTGGTCTTTCCTAAGTTTCCACATGCAAAACAAAATATTTGTCTTAGGCCCCTACACTCTCTAAAAATGTGTCCGGTATTTCGACAATTCCAACATACAACAGTAGAGCTCTTCGTCGCTTGACGTTGTTGTGGCAGTCGATCAGTTGACCCTGACTGTTTCTGCGGTTGTGTTGCCTGTTGTTGGTTCCTGGTAGGCGCTTAACTTCGCGTTACAAACTTCGAAAGAAACTCTTGCCCCACCCGAACTTTTACCCCACTCTACTGTACATGCTGGTAGATGCGGAACCGACCACGACCGGATCCGTCTGGGTAGTAATGTTTCGATAGACGGGGATACTTCCGAGGTGGTGGAGGAATTCATCTACCTCGGATCCTTACTGACGGCTGAGTCAGCGTGAGTCGTGAATTTTGAAGGCGCACCATCAGCGGAAGTCGGACCTACTGCGGGACCCAGAATAAGCTGCGGTCTAAAAAGATTCACCCACGCACCAAATGCACCATGTACAAAACGCTAATAAGACCGGTGGTCCTCTACGGACACGAGGCATGGACCATACTCGAGGAGGACTTGCAAGCACTCGGAGTTTTCGAGCGACGCGTGCTAAGGACGATCTTCGGCGGTGTGCAGGAGAACGGTGTGTAGCGGAGAAGAATGAACCACGAACTCGCTGCACTCTACGGCGAACCCAGCATCCAACATTCATCATTGAGATCTGAAAAATTCAAATTGAGCCTATGACTTTATCCATGTGTGAATGCTCTACAATGCGGAGAACTTTTTTTTGGAAATTCTCCATAGTAATTCCCATACAAACCTATTTTGCTCTTGGGCCACCATTAAATCACCACCGAAATGGCTGAACATTTGGCAGAACTCTAGTTTTGCACCAAGGATTGTAATGAACATATGGGAGCTTTGAATTATTGACATGTTTGAAATCTGAACTGCCCTAATCCAGAAGTTGGCCAAAGCCGGAAAGATACGGTGGGCAGGGCATATTGCAAGAATACCGGCCAATAGCCGTGCAAAATTGGTATTCGCTACTGATCCGGTTGGTACAAGAAGGCGCGGAGCGCATAGAGCACAATGCACGACCAGGTAGGAACATGACTTAGCAAGCATTAAGACGTAACCGAGCGCCAGTCACGAACCGAGTATTGTGGACACATTCTACCATGACGTTACAACGATTTGACGCCTTTTCTGTCAGATTTTCCACTATAACTCGTAAACTCGATCGTAAACCCTCGAATATTTTTACGTATTCGGATTCCTTGTATGGCATCAAAACGTTGTAACGTCACGGTAGAATGTGCCTGTGACGTGACGTACCATTGTTGATTATGTCTTATCTTATATATGATGCTTTCTTATAGATACGACTGTGATATGTTGATTCGGGGTAATGGCTTTCAGTCTGTTTAAATTCAAAACGGATTCTTATGTTTTCATCCGACGTTTCGGACACATTTATTGTGACTTCTTCTTAGGAATTAACAATATCCCGTTTTATCGTTAAGGGCCTGCAGCATAGGCAGGCACCTTTGTCAACTTATGTTCCGACAATTCGCCCACTTCGTTCAAGCCGTGGTGATTTTCGGTGATGGGCTGATTTTCGGAAATCGGTCCGGCTCGCAGAAAAGAGGTGCAGTCTGTTTCGCGCCACTTTCACACTTGTAACAAGTGTGTAAGTGGCGTAATGTGCCAGTTACAAGAGTGAAATTGGCGCGAAACAGAATGCACCTCATTCCTGCGAGCCGGATCGATTTCCGAAAATCAGCCTATCA
Organism: Aedes albopictus; assembly: GCF_035046485.1. Taxonomy (NCBI): domain Eukaryota; kingdom Metazoa; phylum Arthropoda; class Insecta; order Diptera; family Culicidae; genus Aedes; species Aedes albopictus. The sequence goes on from NW_026916482.1 coordinate 114,314, forward strand.
CCGAAAATCAGCCCACGGCTTGAACGAAGTGGGCGAATTGTCGGAACATAAGTTGACAAAGGTGCCTGCCTATGCTGCAGGCCCTTAACGATAAAACGGGATATTGTTAATTCCTAAGAAGAAGTCACACTAAATGTGTCCGAAACGTCGGATGAAAACATAAGAATCCGTTTTGAATTGAAACAGACTGAAAGCCATTACCCCGAATTAAATATGATGTTGAGAAAATAAATGTATGTGTGTTTAAATGGTCGTCAGTCCTTCGTCGGCAAACACCAAGCGCGTTTTCGTGAGGGCCGATCAAAGACAGATCTAATGTTTACTCTGCGATAAATCATAGATAGACTTGGGGAGTACAACTTGCAGTAATGGTGGATAATAGTTCCTACCAACCAAACAGTTTTCCGACGAAACAGATTAGGCTGATTCGCGCAACGTTTGATGGATCGAAATCAAGTGTAAGGGTTGCGAATAAAATTTGGAAGTCTTTTCGTAACCCGAGATGGTTTGAAGTAGGGTGAGGCTTAGTCGCACTTGTTGTTGAATCATGCTATCAAAGGAATCATTGGGAGAGGTGGCGTGCAAAGAAGCAGTCGCATCGCCACACGGTTGCATCTGCCCCTGGTTTCTAGTATTCATGTCTAACCGCCAAGATTTAACGTGGTATTAGATGCAACTTCGTGCTTACTTAAAATAATGTATCCACCAGGTTCAAAACTCTCGCTACAACTGTTTCAAACAGTTTGAAATCCTCTAGTCGTTCCACAAAGCGGCAGGAACCATTCACTCAAAGCCATTTTCTAGAACACATTTGCCTGATGAAAGACCTTTGCATCACCGACGGTCCAGTAGTGTAGCAATAGGACCGTGCACTCCTCCGGAGTCGTAACCATCGGGCAGCGAACTGCATCGCCAAAGCCAGAGTGCATTCTTCTCTGCCGCCGTGCTGCCGGTTCCGGATTGCCAATTCAATTTCAACACATTCGCAATAATGACGATAACAATGCAATGGCAGTCAGCAACCGCCGCCCTTTTCCCGGATGAGAGTGGAGTAGATTCGTTTTTCTCCTCCACCTCATTTTCCAGCAGCCTGCTCCCCGTTTTTTGGATTGAAAATGGATTCAAACCTCAGTGAGGGGAGCTTGGTAAAATAAACTTCTTATGTTATCTCAATAAGAAAATTTGCGGTTTTATTTTTTTAGAAATTTTTTTTTAGATTTTGATTTTAGGTTCTTCTTGGGAAAATATTCAGTTGTGGAAAACGACACGTGATAAAAAAAAAAGAATCGGATGTATTTTACCCCGATCTCCCCAATACTTTTTTTTTCTGTGCACCACAGCACAATGAACGACTTTGGCGTTGCATCACATTCCTGCAGCAGAAGAAAAAAAAAAACACACTCACAACCCGGTCGGTCGGAAAACGTCAGAAGCCTTTTGATGATGACGATAATAACAATGATAATAATAGTTTGCTGAAATGGAAGCCGGAGATCCAGTGCTGGTTGGCTCAGGGGATGCGGTCGGTTTGGGGCTTTTTAGCGCTCTCACAGAGGCATATGATGCGAAGGTTTAGCGGTGTGCGGTAGGACGGAGGCGTGGTGCAGTGCTATAGTGTCGATCCCCTTTCAGTCGGATTGAACTCAAAGTAGATGGGTTTCATTTTTCCCCTGGCGAATTTCCGTCTTTATTGCCCTATTTCCATGCCCTTGTGGAAGGGAACAAGGTTTGGACGGAGGAAGTACAGGGTCAGACGATACTCGGTTTCTAAGAGGAGAGAGTGAGACAAAATGCGCCTGCTATTTATTTTGGGAAGATGTTAGTCAAAGTACAATAGCAGTCAGCATTTTATTGACCATCATGCTTCTGCAATCCTACTGTCATTCCTCCGCCGCTCCATTACCATTTCACTGTTTTTCGATGGCATTTAATTAGCATTCCGATATCGTTCTATTGCCATTTCATTGTTATTACGAATCTATGACAAGAGGTCGAAAGACATAAGGTCGAAGGACAAAAGGTCAAAGGACAAAAGGTCGAATGGACAAAACGTCGAAAGGACCAAAGGTCGAATGGACAAATGGTCGAATGGGACACAAGGGCGAATGGAACAAAAGGTCGAATGGACAAATGGTCGAATGGACAAAAGGTCGAATAGGGCAGAAGGTTAAATAGCCTAAAGACGAATAGGAAGACATGAAAAAGTGATCTGAACCTGACAGAAAAACGGCAATTAAACTCGATAAAGTAGAACCAGTGATACCAACATTATTAAACAACTTTTTTTTTTTTTTTAAACATTATTTATTTGGAACACATTCACAGTTATGGAAAATACATTTTACAAAACGTTACAAAACTTAAAGCAACATATAATCTAACATAAAATCTAATGCGTCTATAGTCAAATTTTCTGCATCTAAGATAAACTTTATATAAACTATGAACAATTTGAGAGCTTTGTTTTTCGCACTAATGTTGATATTTTTGAGTTCTGGTAACTAAAAATCCTTATATCTACAGGGGATAGACAAAATGATCGGGACAGGCAAAATTTTCACTTTCCAAAAAATGCTCAACTAGCTGTAACTTTTCGAAAAGTGCATCGAATATTCTCAAATTTTTACTGTAAGTTCTTCAACTAGCTGTGTATCAGTGGACAAAATTTGGAAAAGATCGGACAATTCTTCACGAATTTATAAAGACTTTTGAAAAAGATAAAATTATCCGATAGCCAACTTTGAGCTGTTATATCTCCGGATTCAATGAACGGATTGCAATGAAATTTTGACCATTCATGACTTATATAATGAACTCTGGAAAACATTTGACTTAACTTGAAATTTTTAACAAGCGAAAAAGTTATAGCGATTTTATTTTTTCACGATTTTTTAGTAATTTGGTCTATTTTTCATACGCATCCCATTACTTTATCAATTTATTGGTGGCTATGTTGTTACTTTCCTTCAAAACGCATTTATATATAAGTCAATTAGAGGGAAACTAAATGAAATATAATTTGCATCTTGAATTTTGAAACGATGTTGATGTTTTGGATAATTTGGTGTTTTATTAGAAAAATAATGTAATCGTTATAATTTTCTTCCGTGTTAAGAATATTAAGTTAAGTCAATGGTTTTTCATAGCTCATTATATAAGTCATTAATGGTCAAAATTTCATTACATTCGGTTAATTGAATTCGGAGATATAACAGCTCAAAGTTGGCTATCGGATAATTTTACCATTTTCAAAAAAAAATATAACTTCGTGTAGAATTGTCCGATCTTTTCCAAATTTTGTCCACTGATACATAACTAGTTGAAGAAGTTACAGTAAAAATTTGAGAATATTTGATGCACTTTTCGAAAAGTTACAACTAATTGAACATTTTTTGAAAAGTGAAAATTTTGCCTGTCCCGATCATTTTGTCTATCCCCTGTATGTCTTCTACCTGTGATTGTCTCTAGTTTGGGAAGGACATGATTCCATAGATGTCGTATTCGAGAGCATAACGCAAATTTATGTTCTAAATCCTCGTTTGCACTACGACAGTTTTGACAAATCGGGCTCTGCAACCTATTTTGCCGAAACAGCAAAGTAGCGTGAGGTATTTTACCATTGACAAACAAATAAAACAATGATTTTTCTTCTGATGATAAGGTTTTGTTTCGTATGTTACTCCAAACCCTCTTCCAAGAGACAGTATTATTATCTGTTACTACCTTTGGTGATGTCAACTTTGCTTTGTAGTATTTATGGAGCTCTTTTGCTGATAGATGTTCGATCGTATACTCGGAAAGATATGGAACTTCTTTTGCAATAACTTTGAGACAAGGATATAACGCAGGAATTGCTTGAATGTGAGGTGGATTGCTCAAAAACTGATGAAAAGAGTGCGCAAATGGTAAGTTTTGCTCACATTGCAAAAATCTGTTTACTAACAGTGCCTTACATTTTTGCATCGGTAGATGAAGATTTAAGCCTCCCTTATCAATAGGAAGGGTCAGTTGATCTAAAGCTACTCTTGTAGGATATCTGCCCCAAATAAAATATCCTATTTGTGATGTCATTCTTGCTAGTATAGCATTTGGAACACTTAAAATTGATGCTACAAACCATAACCTGGCGGTAATGAACGTATTTAGTAGGATAACTTTTTGGAGCAGAGAAAGAATCCTAGGTTTATAAAGCCACATTAACCTTGACGTACTCCGAACTACTTCAGTCCAGTTATGTTCGATTGTCTTTTTGAGAGAATTGAAAAAAGTTATGCCTAAGATTTTAACCGAATCGTTAACGTTCAACCATCCATAGTTATTGTAACCATCACTATTTATTCCTATGTTAACTGCTATCGTTTTATTCAAATTAAGGACCGCTCCTGCGCAAACTCCAAAATCTTCAAAAGTTCTCCTAATAGTTTCAACCTTGCGATCATCGACTATTATTATCGATATGTCGTCTGCGTAGGCAACGACTAGCTCCAAACGATTGTCACAGATTGTTTGCAGCTTCTCTATCAGTGGATGCAAATATATAACAAATAAATGCATGCTCAGGGGATCACCCTGACGTATAGATCTTTGGACGGGAAAACTCTGAGACAGATGTCCATTTATAAGGAGTCGTGAGCACAAGTTTTGCATGATTCGTTCTAACAATCCGATCAGGTCATCGTTAAAACGAATTTCCCTCATAACGTTTAATAGGTACCGTTGATCCACACGATCAAACGCGTGATCTAGGTCGAAAGATATAAGCCTGCCTGCAGACGCGCCAACTTGGTCAAATTATTGGGGGGGCAAAGCCTGGTTTTTCTGATTTTTGTATGGGAAAATCGAAAAATCATTAAAAATGGTCAAATATTGGGGGGGGGGGGGCAAAACCATGCTTGCCCCCCCTAAGTTGGCGCCTATGCCTGCCTGTCTTGCGCTTGCAATTAAGTTCGACAATATTGTCTTTGATTCCTAAAACCGCCTCAAAGATATTTTTACCATTATTGGAACATTTCTGATTTTCATTCAAAACGTGATTATTTATCATTATTTTCTCCAAGCGTGCTTTTAGAATTCGAGCTAGTAGTTTATAGTCACAGTTTAGTAACGTGATAGGCCTAAAAGATTTAATCGATGAATGGTCGGAGTTTTTCTTGCACAGGACAATTACTCCTTCCAAAAACTCTGGAGGTAAGTTCCCCTGAATCGCCTCATTCAATATCAAGTTCAACTGTCGATGAATGATGTCAAAAGCTTTAACGTAAAATTCTTTAGGTATTCCATCACTTCCCGGAGATTTCTTAGCCGCCGCGGACTGGATGGAGAAGAAAATTTCTTCCGTAGTAATTTCGTTCATCGCATGGTTATTAGCCTCGCAGTTAATGTCAATTGTTCGATTGCTGGGAAAATTTGTGTTTGGTTCATGATTCTGGGCAGTATGAAGCTGATTAAAATAGTTAAAAACATGTCCTTCAATTTCAGCGGCATTCCGCAAAACTCTACCATTATGTGAAATTTCAGTGATAGTACTATTCTTTTTCCGTCTAGCTCGGTCAGCCAACTGGAAGGTTGAGAGTTTTTCCCCGGATATAATCTTATCATTGAGCCTCTCAAAGGTTTGCGAAAAGTGGTTTTGCAACAAAAGCATTTTACCTTTGATTTTGTTAATTTCTGCTGTTCCCCTTGGATTTTTTTTTTTTTTTGTCTGTATTAACGAGATTTTTAACCCTAGGCTAGTTCATCTCGGGACCCACGTTTTACTTCCCTTCCGAAGGAAGAACCCACATTTTGTGAGTATGTCGGGAGTGGGATTCGATCCCAGGTCCTCGGCGTGATAGTCAAGTGTTCTAACCACCACACCAGGTCCGCTCCACCCCCTTGGATTTTGATAGAGATTATCATAAGCTATTCTAAGCTGACGGTACAACATTTCATTCTCAGCATGAAACCTTCGAAAAGTTTCGTTTGTTTTCCACCGAAAAAAACTTCTTATTTTCGGTTTGGCAAAAGCCACCCACCACGATATCCAACTATTGTAATTTCTACGTTCGCGAAGCCAACGGTTCCATTTGATTTCGAATTCTTGCATGTTATCTTCGGTTAAAACATGAGCACGTATTGACCAATACCCGTTTCCACATGATCGGCCTTGATTTGGCAAGCAACAACGAATTTTGTAAGGTTTATGATCTGAGAACGATGTTACATAAAATTCCGCTGTTCGTAGCTGTGCTACCAATGATTCAGTGATGTACAAGCGATCAATACGAGATGCACAGTTTGGTCGAATAAAACTGTACTGAATTTGATTTGGTTTAAGCAGATCCCACGTATCTTTAAGATTCAAATTACTAAGCAGTGTGCCCGAAGCCGGACTGAAGTTACTCGAGCCAGTTGAATCCTTGTGGGAAACAACACAATTAACCCTTCAGCGCGCGCGCTGTTGTAAAAAGTACAACACTACCAAAAAACCTCGCTTTTCGTATACAGCGCGAGCGCGGTGCAGTTTCGGTTGCTTGATGGCGCGCGTCCTGGAAGGTTAAAATCACCACCCAACACCAAATGTTCGGAAGTCGACTGTAAATAAAATGGTAAAATATTCTGAAAGAAGTTTTCCCTACTAGCGTAATTCGTTGTTCCCGATGGAGCATAAACATTGACAATCTTAACCCCACCATCCAAGGTAACTGATATTACTCGACTATCTATGCTTCGTTGAACATTTGAGAACGACATGTGAGATTTCAAGGCTATCGCCGTGCCACGTTTTTGGTTGTCAACGTTCGTTATTACATTGAAACCCGGAATAGCAAGGTATGGACTCTCAACTTCCTGCAACAAGACTATATCTGAATCTACCGATCTAATGAACGTGCGTAAGGATTGTATCTTGGTGTTGTTCGAAATTGCGTTAGTATTGATACTGGATATGTTGTAGCTATGATTGAGATTGCTCATCGCTCTCCTATTTACCTACTCTCTGCTTCTTTGAACGATCCCGACCTTTCGTAACAGTGATAAACTGTTGATCTGATGAGCTGTCGTATGAGTTAGCATCACTATCCGATATTTCCATAGAACAATTAGCATCACCGGTACCACCACAGACAACGTCCAGTGGTTTTTTGAACGATCCGGTTGGACTAACATCAGTTCTTACCGGTGTAGGGGTAATCATTGTCGATACCTCTCTCGCTTTTGAAGAATTTCTGCTCCGGCTTCGTCGATCCTTCGGTTGTTTTTGTTTCTCGGTTGTCGATTCCGCGCTCACCTGCTCAGCCCAGCTCTCTCCCTTGAGAGCATTGCTGAGTTCCGGAACGTTCGGCTGATCGTTACTTCCTTGCTGAGAGGCACTCACAACCTCCACTGGTGCTTCTTCCGACGATGTGGCCTTTTCGCTCGCATGATCTGTGATCTCCATGATGTTCTCTTCGTTGGCTGCCGTAAAGATCGATGTACTGCCTTCATCAGCAGCTTTTCGGTTGTGTTCGTTGAGGTCTACGAAGTTCATGGCCAATGGATCCTGCTCGGGGGGTGGTGCGCTAAGCACCCCTGCGTACCCTTCAGGTTTCTGGCGATTTGAGTTTAGCCTTGCATTGAGATCGGTTTTTTGACCGATTAGTTTTTTGTTTTCTACGCATGAAATGCCCGTGTGTATGGCATTCATACAATGTTTGCATGTCTGTGGTTGACCACTGTAGGTGATTAGTGTTTGTTCTCCCTGTATCGTTACGAACGACTTGATGTGTCTTCGTAGTATCATTTTGGCTACTCGTACTCCCGATGGTCTGCTTTTGAATGTGTAGATGTCTCCCCACATCTGTTCCTGAAGGTTGATGATTTCGCCGTATTGTTTGAGGTACGCAACAATGTCGTCGTTCCGGATGTTTTCAGAGAGGTCGTGGATCTTAACCTCCACTCCTCCATCCTCCATCACCAATTTGACTCTGACTTTGGTTTTGTTGATGATAATCTCGTGTTTGCCCTTATGTTGATCCACAGTATCCTGTGCAATCTTTAGGGTAGAACATTTGACATGAACACAGTTCTGCACATGATTCATCTGCAGTCTGACCACCTGCTCCAGCTTCAAACATAGGGCATTGTGCACGAATAAGTACAGATCCTCAAACGATGGACGCTTCGGAAAGTTTGTCAGGTCGATCCTGAAAGTATTTTCTCTGGGTTTCACCTGTGTCATGTTGCGTTGTGCATTCGCAGATGCAGTTCACAAAATATGTCGCCAGACAACACTGACGCGGAAGAATCGAAGCTTGCTACACACTAGGTGTACACTACTGCTCAACGAACGACGACTCTCTCTCAGAGCGAAGATTTTGCGTCTTGACGCACCGAACGCTCGATGCAAACTGTTACCATTTCACTGTTTTTCGATGGCATTTAATTAGCATTCCGTTATCGTTCTATTGCCATTTCATTGTTATTACGAATCTATGACAAGAGGTCGAAAGACATAAGGTCGAAGGACAAAAGGTCAAAGGACAAAAGGTCGAATGGACAAAACGTCGAAAGGACAAAAGGTCGAATGGACAAATGGTCGAATGCGACACAAGGGCGAATGGAACAAAAGGTCGAATGGACAAATGGTCGAATGGACAAAAGGTCGAATAGGGCAGAAGGTTAAATAGCCTAAAGACGAATAGGAAGACATGAAAAAGTGATCTGAACCTGACAGAAAAACGGCAATTAAATTCGATAAAGTAGAACCAGTGATACCAACATTATTAAACAACTTCAAAAGATCATTATTGGAAGATGGGAAACTGTCTGCTAAAACTTGCTATAGCTTATATGCAGTAATATATGACCGCATTTCGATTCGAAAACGATGCCTATACATTATAGAAAGTAATGTTGTTCATTAAAGCTAAATGTGGAAACAATATTCCTTGAAAGAACAGCCTATGGGTAGAAGAAGGATAAATCAAAGATTGAAATAATGTCATTTGAAATTCCAATCATTAGAGCGATTTAATGAAGCACAACAGTCTATGAATAAGAGAAGGACAAATCTGTGGGTATTATATGAGCAAACAGACCAAAATTATTAACTTATACTGTATAATTCGTAGGAACTACCTATCAATCCAAGAGGGGATGATCACTAAGCACAAGTAGTCAATGAAAATTTCCGTAGTATAGTTGGAAAGAACAGCTATTGAATAAAAGAAGGCAAAATTTATGATTGAAAAATAGTTATTCCAGTAACAAAAGTTAAATGAACAGTCTATTAATTTAAGAAGGAATAATTACTGATTAAATAATCCAACTAAATTGCCATTAAATACTACATTAACACAACTTGAAAAAATAGCCTAAAACAAAAGAAGGAAAAATTTCCTATAGAAATGTTAGTGGCTGAAATGCATATGATTTCTATAACAGCACCATAATGTTTCTCTCAATGAGCGACAACAGAAACTTATCAAATAGGTTTGCCTTACAAGTGAGACACACCAGCTGGTAACTTGGTCTACTAAAACTATTGATCATTCGACCTTTCGTCCAGTCGACCTTTTGTCCATTCGACCTTTTATCCCATTCGACCTTTTGTCCATTCGACCTTTTGTCCCTTCGACCTTTTGTCCTTCGACCTTTTGTCCTTCGACCATTTGTCCTTCGACCTTTTGTCCTAAAGCCGCTATTACATTACCATTACTTTGTCAGTCTATTTCTTCAGAAAATTTCAGGAAATTATTTAGAAATTCTTCCTGAGAAAAATTCTTACATTTTCTTAAAAAATCTTCAAAAAAAAAATTCATTCTTATAAACTTTTCCAAAGGAAAGCCCCCATGCATTTCTCGCGTTCAGTTCCATACGGACGTATCTACAATGATCGATTTCTCTTCATCGATTTTCTCTTTAATTTATAACTTGGCAGGAAAACATTCTCGGTTGTTTTTGTTGTTGTAGATGCTGGATCTAGTCGCCCTTTATCGAAATACACCGAGAGATCAACCGAACATTGAACGTATTTCCCGGAATAATCCGAAGAGAACTTCGAAGCTTCATGCGGTTCTAGGTGTTTTGAGGGGAATTTAAGATACGTTTCTGGGTGTTTCTGGTAGTTTCAGGGGATTTTCTAGTGGGATAAAGGGGTATTTCAGTTAGCCTGGTCTCTTGCTAGCCATGTGGATAAGGCTTTGGATCATCAATCTGGAGACGGCGGGTTCGATTCCCGTTCTGGTCGGGAAATTTTCTCGATTTCCTTTGCCATAGAGTATCTTTGAGCTTACCTCACAATATACAAATTCATGCAATGGCAGACAGAAAAGCCCTTCAATTAATAACTTTTTTATAGAATGAGAAAATCTGCTGATCAGATACCCAAGAGGTATCTCATATTTCCTGTATACTCGACCTTTGATCCATTGGGCATTCAAAGAGCACATGCTCCGCGGTCTCGTCGCAGTCTGTGCATTCCGGACAGGCGGAGGAGCCTGCATCTCCGAAACTGAGCAGATACCACCTAAAGCAATTGTGTCAAGTGAAAATTCACCTCGTCATGGGGCCTGCTCGTCCTCTTCAGATACGCTCGGTATGAGCCTGTGTGTTCATCTACCCTTGATATAGGAATCCCATTCCCTTTGACACTTCAGCATAGACGATGTTCTGGCGATCCGCCTCGCGCCTCTTATGCAGCGTCGCTCGAAGCACTCTTCTCTGCCACCACTAGTGCTATGGACATCATGCCCGCAAGCACACATACCGCGTCCTATGAGACCGTGCGGTATGCGCTGACCAGAGCGTTCATGATTAACAAATATTTTAATCATGATTAATCATTGGTGATTAAAATTCAAATTTCGGTGATTATTGATTATGATTAATGATTAATTTGATTTTTGGGATGATTAATGATTATGATTAATGATTAAAATTGATTTTATCTGTGATTATTGATTATGATTAATGATTAAAAATGGCTCATTGATTAAAAATCATGATTAATCATGATTAATCAATCACAAAAAACAGGAAATGATTAAAATATAATTATTGTTTAAAATATTTTTGAAGTTCCAAAAGTAAAAGGTAACTCTGTCTGGGAGATTATTGAAAAAATAATCAAGAAGAACAGCATTTGAACCAATTCAAATTGGATCATATATTTTATATGGTGAAAAATTTTTGGTGATGAATGATTAATGATTGATTAATTTTTTTCTTATGATTATGATTACTGATTAATGATTAAATTGCGAAATCAGTGTGATTAAGATTAATGATTAATGATTAAATGAGAAATTTTGGTGATTATGATTACTGATTTTTGATTAATCTTAATCATTAATCATTAATCATGATTAAATTTATGATTAATCATTAACGCTCTGGCGTTGACCACCGTAAGGCACATCAGCCTGTGGGTACTCATGAGTCACTTCAAGTTTCGATTGATTACTCGAGACTATTGCCGAGTTATTTGATATTATCTTTGATAATGCCATGCTTGCCCTTTTGCAGGCATATTCTTCGTGGCTTCCGAATTTTAGCTTATCGTCGATCATGACCCCAAATTGCTTCAGTGAGCACTTAGTTGATGGTGACCACTGCCTGTTGCTCAGACTTGCGGTTGTTCACCACCACCACCTCCGTTTTGTGGTGTGCGAGTGCCAACTGTCTCGACCTCATTGGTGTCAGTTCCACTTCCTCTATCGACTCGCCGTATACTACGAGGGTAATATCATCGGCAAAGCCGGCTAGCGTTACGCCCGGTGGAAGTTTGAGCCTCAATACGCCATCATACGCCGCGTTTCATAGTACCGGGCCCAGGATGGACCCCTGATGACCCCCGCAGTGATGTTGTAGCTCCTCTCGCCTTCCTCGGTGTCATAGATTAGCACCCTATTCTGGAAGTAGCTCTCCAGTATCCGGCTCCAGTATAGGCTAGCCGGGACTCCTAGGTGGTGTATGGCGCACTCGGCCCAGCTGACCCTGTTGAACGCATTCTTTACGTCCAGCATGATGACCGCACAATAGCGGATTCCTGTTCGTTTCTTTTGGAGCGCTATCGCGGCCGTTTTGGTTACAGACAAGGGGGTGCTATGGTGATCTGATTTTGTTGCCGCTTATCATGCGCAACCAGATCTCACTAATACCACTAAAACGCACTTTGGCAAAAAAAATGTTTGCAAAAAGAGGTGCTGTGTGTCTTTTCACAAACAATTCCCACTCTCGATAGGAACTTTACCTAAACATTGACACTCTCAAATTGAAAATTATCAAATATGCCGCTTTTTCATGATCAACACTTTTATCAGTTCTAATGTGATGCAAGCGTTTTGCTCCAATATCCCTCGTAAAAAAGTAAACATTCAAATTCCACGACTGTATTGGTGAACATTTTGGCTGGAGCATAAACTTATGCTCCACGTAAGGAGGCACAATCCAACCTGTCAAACTCCATAGTGAAAAAATAGGATGCCGTCCCCTTGGTTACAGCCCTACTAGCGTCCACCGTCGATCGACCCTTCCGGAAGCCGAACTGGTTATCCGAGAGGCCAGAGTCATCGAGTTTCTCGGTATAGGCCATCAGCCTCGACAGAATGTTCCGTTCCAACAGTTTTCCGGAGGTGTCCAGAAGGCAGATAGGTCTGTATGCCGACGGATCTCCAGGTGGCTTCCTGGGTTTGAGCAGTAGAACCAATCTTTGCCTTTTCCACCTCTCCGGAAATTTGCCTCTGTCTAGGCACATCTGTATAGCCATGTTAGGGCTAGCCTCGATGGCCGTCTTGTTGGCTACTGTCGGGATACCGTCCGGACCCGGAGCCTTGTTCAACATAAGCGACTTCGCTATTGCAATGAGTTCGACGTTCGTCACCGGGGCGACCTCGCTATGGCCGGTTTGGCCATAGGGGACGGGGGTCCATGGTCTTGTATCGTGGCGTGGTAACACCGTTTTCACGATCTTCTGCAGCATCTCGGGAAAGCGTTCTGGGGGTACTGACGCGCCTTTCGTTTTGGCCATACTCTGTCGGCATCATCCCAAGGGGTCGCGTTGGCTGCCTGGCAGAGATTTTCGAAGTACGCCCACTTACGTACCTTAAGCTTTTTGTTCAGTGCCAGTTTAGCCACCCTGTAGGCCTCACTTCGTTCCATTTTACCCTCATCGGTGCGGACTCTTTGCATCCTCCTTTTAGCTCTTAGGCAGGATGCGCGGAGCTCTGCGATTTCTACACACCGCCAGTATACCAGTTTGCGTCCATTTCTGGGTAGGGATCACCTTGGGTAGGTAGTAACTTTGGGAGTGCTCAAAGAACACTAAGTTGAATATAAGGCAGGCCAAGTTCCAGTGGGAACGTACAGCCACAAAGAAGAAAAAGAAGATAATGATGAAGAAGGGGTTTTCAAAGGACCTCAGGGCGTTTGAAGGCATCTTCAGCAACGTTTCAAGGGATCTCAGGAAGTCTAAGAAGGTCTCATCCTTTATCCAAGGCTTTATTCGGATGAGCTCCGGAGCTCTGAAATACCCCTTAAGACCCTTGAAACGCCCTTGAAAGTTACTAAAACGCCCTGAAAAGTTTATAGAGGTTTAGGGAGTGTTTCAGAGGGATTCTTTGATCTCCAGGGATATAAAATTCCTTCAACTCCTACGAGAGCCCCTGAAACGCATTTAAAACCCTTTAAACTTTTCACCCTCAAAAACCTTCTGGAATGCCCTAAAACACACCTGAAAATTCTTTGAAACCTTCTCAGACCCCCCGGACAACCCTGAGATCTTTTGAAAGATTGAAACGATCTTGAACGCCTCTGAAGCCACTTGAAAATCCCTGAGACTCCCTGAAACGTCCCTGAAAACTACTTGAATCTCCTGGAGCGCATATGAAAATGCCCTGCAATTCATTAAAATGTCCCGGAATCCTTGGATGCCTCCTCCTTGCATTTCCACATGAATGCCTCCTAGGAGTCGTTACTATAGTTATCGTCATAGCTACATTTTATTATATACTGAATAGTTCTCCTTCTTTTTATGCAATAAAACATGAAAAAGTTGAATGAATAAAATCTCCATAAAATAAAAGTTTAGTATACACCAAAAATCCTTTTTATGCAGGTTATTTTTATGCTCTTTTATTTATTATTTTTAATTATTTTATTTTGTTTTGCCCTGCATAAAAAGAGAGAAGCTGCTCAGAACCAATATTTAGCATAAGAAAATGTAAAAATGATGGTGACTATGGCAATGGCAGCCAGTGGGCGTTTAAAGTGGAGATCAAAGTGAGGTTTCAGGGGGTTCCAAGGGGTTTTAGCGGCGTACCAGGGGCGTTTCAAGGGCGATCCCAGGAAATATCAAGAGGTATCAGCAGGTCTCAGAAGCGTTGAAGGGGGTGGGTGCTTTCAGGGGGCTTCAGGGGCTTCCAGGGGATCTTAGGGGCGTTTCAAGGAGGTTCCAGGGGGGCTCAGGGGCGCTTCAAGTGGTTACAGGGGGTTCCAGAGGAGTTCCAGCGCGTCACTGCGGGATTTCATGGGGTTTCAGGGGCATTTCAAGCGGCAGAGGTTTTCAGGAAGTTTCAGAGCATTTTCAGAGAATTTCATAGGCGTTACATGGGCGTTTTCGGGGAGGTTTCAGGGGGTCTCAGGTGCGTTACTTGGAGTACGAGGGGCTTCTAAGGGTAATTTGGAGGCATTTCAGAAAGTTTCAGAGGATTTTCAGCGGGTTTCAGAGCCTTTGCGCAACCGTTTTGGGGGTTTCGGAGGGGCTCAGGTGCATTTTCAGGGTCTGAGAGAGTTTTAGGTTGATTTCAGGGAAATCTCAGGAAGTTTAAGAGCATTTTCACTGAGTTTTAGAGGCGTTACGCAGATGTTTTCGAGGGTTTCGGAGGACCTCAGGTGTGTTACATAGAGTCCAAAGGAGTTAAAGGGGGATTTTGGAGGCATTCAGAAAGCTTCAAATGATTTTTGGTGGGTTTCAGAGGCGTTATAGGTGCGTCTTCGGTTTTGAAGGGTCTCTTCCCAAGAAACAATTTTTGCTTTAAGAAATGTTTCTCAAAGCAACGTTATTAAACTGGAAGTCGTATTATGTTTGAATATTTTTGAAATAAAACTGTTCTTCAACTCTTGTTCGCCCAAAAATGAGAATCTATTCAACGTCAACCGTTCTATAAGCACGATGAAATGAATGTTTATCCAATGCTCGTACACCGATTGTGAAACTCTTGTTCAACGTTAGAACCATCAGCAATTTACACAAACATCATAAACTTTACTTCAACGCTTATTAAACAAAGTTGTATGACGCTATTTGTTTAATCATTTAAGAATGGTTTTAGAAACCGTTATTGTGCACTAGCAGCACAGCGCATAATAAGAAGCTTTCTTCGATATTTATTCCACCATAATACAATCAAAACATGCTGGAGCCGTGATACAACTTACGAAATTTATTTCTATTTATAGATATGATTTTATAATTGCTACAAAAACGATTCTTAAACGTTTCTTCAACATCACGTTACATCATGTAACGATAAAATGAGAAAATTATTTATCAACATTTCTGCATTTGTGTCTGGAATAGCTCTCTCTGATTATGTACCCCCAACATCTTTATTTTATTACATTTTATGGGACAAATCACATCAATGGAAAGACTCGAACTGTGGATCTTTGGGTTCACACTCGTCTGCATCCGCTCTGCTTCAATCCGAATTACATGAATCGGCAGATTTAAAGCAGTACATAAATATTCCATTCCTGAGTCGAATACATTACCGTACATATGCTGCTTAAACATTGCTTACATATTTTATTCAACTAATTGTCTTCATAAACATTGAAGTTGATCAATGTTTGAATAATTGTAACCGCAAGGTTTAATCATAAGGCATGCATGCTAATTATTTTGCTAGTCTGTCAGTAATTCACGGTGTTGTGTTGTAAGATTGGTATCGCTTCGAACTTTTTTTTTTTTATTTGAACGTCCAAATAAGTGAACTTTATTTATTTTCACTGCTCCTGTTTTGTGTCAGGAGGAGAATGTGTAAAACTTGTGTATATCTCCAGGCAGCTATAAGATATGGACATAAGGTAGATAAGCACGGTTTGACCGGAGTCAATACCAAACAGAGGAGCCGCCCAGGAGCCGCCCAGGATCCACTTCACCTGCTTTTTCTGGTGTTTTTGTTACCGATTTTGCTGCCGTTGGAGCGTGTAGTGTAAAAGGTAAGTCAGAATGTTTTAAAAGTGTGAAGAGTGTAATATTTAGAGCTGCTGCAAGAAGTTTGTTTGGTCTTCAAGCTTGTAGCCGCGGTTGCTCTTTTTAGGCTCCTAATCAGCAATCGTGTTTACAAAAAGGAGCAGGGCGAACAATGATAATTAAGTGACACAGTACCACTGCTAATCAACATTGCTTGAATAAAAGTGTAACATTTGTATTAAAGAAACATGGTAATATCTTGTTGTTAAGCTATATCAGTGTAGTTGAATAAAATGATCAAGCAAAAGTTGTTAAATTTTAAATAGGCTACTTGTTCCATTGAAGATCTCATGTGGAATAACGGCATCTAATACGTTGGAAGCAGCTTGTATTCTATCATTATTAGAGCACTATTGGACAGATGATGTGAATACTTAAGCAACTGTTTTTAAACTTGTATACCATTGGTTATTCAATGAGCAGAAATATGTTTAACTAACGTGCAGTTTCCACTGCATGAAACATTCATTCGCCATTTTGTTCAACATAAACTGTTGTACAACTTTTGGCGCCTTTGTAGCACATTTAATCAACTGACATGCCTATTATTGATTTTGAATTGTTACTTGGGTTGTGTGTTACATTGGGTGGTCAGTGGGGTTATAGGAAGATTACGGAGGCATTTCAGGAAGTTTCAGAGAGTTTTCAGAGACTCCTTCACAAACCTTCCTAAAACGTTCCATGAAATTCACATAATCCCATCCAAATGGCTTTGAAATCGCCGTAATCTATTAAAATACCCCTGAAACCTCTTGGATGTTCCAGAATCCCCCCCCCCTGATACGACTCTGACCTAAAATGCCTCGAAACGCCCCTGAAGCTTTCGTAATTCCATTGAAACACCCTTGAAATCATCATAATACATTTGAATCGCCCCTGAAACATCTTGATTCGCCACAGAAATTCTCTGAAATGCCTTGAAACGCCGCTGAAACCTTTTGCAATGCCCTTCAAAGGCTCCTGAAACCCCTCCTCCATCTTTATCGCTCCCCAAGCTTCTTGAAACGTCCCTGAAATCTCCTCAATACTATTGAAACGCCTCTGGAATCCCAGTAATCCCATGAAAAGGTTAGCGAAACCTGACGGAACGCCTTTAACCCTTCTAAGGAGTTAGATTTTTCGCACCACGATGGCGTAGTGCACGCTCAGCGTGCCTGTCTGGGCCATATTGACCCCAACATCCTACTAGGGTTACAAGTCTCTTGGAATCCCCTGTAGTGCATTTTGGCGCATCATCCTCTACTATATTCACACTGATCATGATTTAGGTTTCATGGAGTGCACAATGCATGCTTCGAGACTTTTAGACGTATTCTTGGGTGCCTAATATTAATATTTATTTTAAATAGTTTGACACTGAGACAACAGTATCAAGAGGCCGCCCGTTAGTAATGTTCTGGTTCAAGAAATAAAATTCTATGACATATAAAAAAAATCTTTCAATCGAAACAAAACAGATTGACCAGTCTACTGCACATTTCTTTGGAGACGCATACGCTTCCAGCGGAGGGGGTCTCGCTTGTGGTCATATCCAGGAAAACTGGCTAAAAAGGTGCTTGCATTAACGAATTTTGGAACATGGCCTGCGAAGGAATGGATTCACTAAGAAATTGACTTTCTTTTTCGGCCCGAACGCTTTTTGTGGATTCTAGGGTGATTCAAAATAATGACCCGAACTAGACACTGTGCAGACTGGGATGATTTTCAACCTTGGAAATGGCGGCGTCGATAATAGGTATTGTGCTAAGCAGTTCAACTGCCAATATCATAATATGATTAATTTTCACTGTTTAAGAATTCTTTCTGCCTTATTGAACAATGAAAGATTTTACTATGTCCTCTGCTGTTAAGAGCACTTATGGATTTCAACAAGATTGCATTTGACTGCCATGACTCATGGATTCAAGATTTGCAGCGGAAATGAAAGGCCAAGCATCGTCGTCGTCGCTTCCGCCTGTTAGCAGTGCTGCCACCTTTTGACAGCATAGAGATCTTTTGAGATCTTCAAAAACTGAAGAAAACCAAGAAGCCCTTATCTAACAAGTTTTATTCAAATTTAGTAAACCCATTTCCAAGATTGAACGTTCAATGAACCAATCATTGGTATGATATCCTGGATTTGCAGAAAGGTTTCATATATGAAACGATTGTTTGTCATAGTACTTGGTTTTAAATGTTTCCGATTATTTCCATTACATATTGGCTATACTAATGATCGGATTTCAACACTTAGGGAGAGATTTCCCAGTACCGAAAGTACCGGTACCAAGGCCCAGTCAGTACCGGTATTTCGGTACCAAACATTGGTCGGTAATACCGGGATTTTCGGTACCGTTACTACCGGTACTACATCCCTAGATAGAGTGGCGCACAACAGTTACATTCACAATAACGACTGATAGCTAAATTTCCTTATCTTCATCTGCAACGATTCTTTTCTAAGAGGAAAATAAAACCCACAGCTCATCTGCATCGCGCCATTTAACGGACCATTTTTTTATTGCGACTTATCGAAGTAAAACTATTCAAGCAACTAAACACTCTATTTCGCCTTTTTTTGGTCATAAAGCTATTATGCTGCCAATATAGACAGGCCCGGATTAAGGATTGTGGGGGCCCGGGGCCCGAGCGGATGTGGAGGCCCCTCGGAGAGATGACCAAATATATTTTTCCTTATTTACGAACAGTACTTGAGCAATATGAAAAATAAAGCTGATGTTAGCAACCAAAAAAGGTTTTTGTGGGGGCCCCTGAAATGTGGGGGCCCGGGGCCCGGGCCCCCCCGGCCCCCCTTAGATCCGGCCCTGAATATAGAGTATGTCAGCTCCTACAGTCCTATAAGTAGTATCCACGAATAATAATGTTATGCTGTTACTTCGATACTTTTCTTCGAATAACACCCACAATGTTCCTCCGCTTCAACATCGACCACAGAAACATGCTAAGCAACAGCAATAAATCGATGAGCTTCAACTCTGCTGAAACAATAATCGAAAAAGTGCCAATTCCGAAAAAAAAAACCAACCTCAATGAGAAACTGGAGCCGAAACCCAGCCTCGAGCAGAACCGTATCGATTGGCCCTTCAAGGCACGGCGAAGGATTCGCGATGCTCTCCTTTGTAACCTTGATACGGAAACGGAACATTCCGCATCTGCAGCAAGCGAAAAAAAAGAATGCACACTCCGAAGCCATCTCGCGCCCGGTTTGATTCAATTTGAAGCTCGTTAAATTGGAATCGGAATTACACAGCCGGCGGAGAGTAACAACTCAGCCAGCGCAGCGAAACAGTCAGCCAGCAGCGTGGCAGGGCAGCATTCCGTTGCAAGTATCGTCATAGTCGACGTCCTCTCAGCAGTAGGAATAGTGGCGCACATGCACCGGGGCGTCCCTGATTGAGATAGATTAATTTTAAAATCAATTTATCAGTAAATGGCATTTTTATTGACGTGAGATAAATTTTGCAACGCTTGACGATTTTTCCCAGGGTTGGTGCTTCCACTTGCACCCTTGCGTGTCGAATACCTACGTTGCAGCGATGGATGATTGCAGCCGTTACCAAGTCGTTACTCACGTTCCACTGATCTCATGGAGAAGACTAATGGGTATATGACGAATTTACAATCCTGAAGTAGTTTATTTTCATGCGTTGTTAGCTACAACGAAATTGTACTATTAGCATGTATATAGTAGAACTTCATCTTCGACGGTCTTGAGCGAAGTTCCTCTAGTTTCTCCGAACGTTCGGGGTTCCCATGTCATCCACAATCGCGTGCAGCCAGCGTCATCGCATCCACGTGGTTCATACGAAATACCTCTACTTGGTTCATACGAAAAAACCTGCAATTAATTAGAAGGCACAGAATGTTGCTAATTGACAAATTGAGAGATGAATTTGTGAAAAAAATCGCTTTCTGGTGGGATTTGAATCCACGACTCCGTATTCGCTAGACCGGAGCTTTAACGAACTGCCACAGAACAGGTAATGCTTCTGCGGAATAGAAAGCCAAACTGAACCCGAGTCCACACCATGAACATTTCATTTTTCACAAACGATCTCTCTTTCGGCTTAGACGCCAATCCACAACACACTCCCGTTTGTGCCTTCTAACTACAAGTGAGGGCGAATTGTTCTTATGAGGCCGAGACTTACTCTCGCACTCCGCATACCTAGCCACCCAGCAGTCTGTTTGCTGGTGTCTAACTTAGTATGCGTCGCGAGCTCGGCACGGTCGCACGCTTTACGACCAACTGCGCCGATGTGACGCAAGCTAGGGTACAATGATATATATTGCCCTTAACAAGAATTTACCAGATTTGCTGGTATGTCTGACCATCATCTCCTAATCAGCGAGATCCGGCTGCGCATTGCGAGGATCCATCGACAGGAAGAGAAAATCGGGCGCCGATTCAACACACGCCGACTAAAAGACGCTGCGGTGAAAAGGTCCTTCGTCAAGGAGCTAGAGAACCGTGCTGCGAATATCCCAGAAGGTGGAAGCGTAGAAGATCAATAGAGCGCAATCAAGAACGCCTTCATCGCCACCGGCGAGAATAATTCGGGTGAGCTATGCATCCGAAGAAAGCAGTGGATTGCAGATGATACCTGGAGGAAGACAGAGGAGCGAAGGAACGCAAAAACCGCGATAGAGCGAGCGAAAATACTAGGAGCCAAAGCCGTAGCCCGTCAGCGCTATTCGGCTCTCGAGAAGGAAGTGAAACGCTCCCGTAGACGGAACAAAGGGGCGTGGGCGGACTCTCTAGCCGACAAAGGTGAGAAAGCCGCAAACATCGGCGACATCCGTCTCCTCTACGATGTCTCACGTCACCTAAGTAGGACTAAGATGAATGCGAAGATTCCCGTGAAAGACACTTCTGGACAGTTATTCACGCCATCAACACCTCAGCATGATCCGCCAAGGGTTCGACGCATTACCCGTGTCAACACCGAAGATCCATCATTGCAGGAGATAGAAAAAGCCGTCCGTAGCATGAAACCGAACAGATCCCCGGGGGTCGATCGCATATCAAGCGAGATGCTCAAAGCCGACCCCGTAGTATCCACACAACTACCGCATCAATTGTTCTGCAACATATGGGAAACAGCGACATTTCCGGCCGACTGGATGCAAGGCGTCTTAGTAAAGGTACCCAAAACGGGTGACCTGACTATTTTCGATATGTGGCGAGGCATCATGTTACTGTGTATCGTTCTCAAAGTCCTCTGCGAAGTGATCCTTAGCCGGATACAGGAGAATATTGACGCAACTCTCCGACGGCAGCAAGCAGGATTCCATAGCGGACGATCCTGTGTGAACCATACCCAAGTAACCACGAAGCCGTTTATAAGAGCATTATTTTTGCTTTATAGTACTATACAAAATAACGACTTTAATGCTGCATAACTATAAACACTTCAGTAAAGCAATATTAACCTTAGTAAGGTCTTGGGGTCTTTTTTGACCTTTTTCAAATTTCAATTCTCTGTAGCTTTTGTTTAACGAATCCTAGCAATCTAAAATTTTCTGACAATTATTTTTTCGCGGAAATAAACCTTTCCCAAAAATTAAAAGCATTGAATGACCCCTAGGGGCGCTCCCATCAAAAAAGTTACAAATAAGACCCTGGGGTTCTGAGATGAACCAGCCTCGGGCTGAAAATCTCATTAATAAAGACATAAAAAAAAAAAAAAAAAACCCTGGGGTCATATTTGACCCCAAACTTTGCACAGCTCGCAAAAATCAGTGGCTTGACCGATTTTGGATCTTTTTGGCTCAAATGAAAGGGGCACAAGTCTAGTTTGCAATACCACCGGATAAATCCGGATTCGGCCACTGTGGCCACCGGGAACCTGCTTCAACTGAAAAATGCCGCTTTTGAGACCCTAACTTTGGCAAGCTATAACTTTGCAACCAAACAAGTAATCAGGACCGTCCAAGGGTCGTTGGAAAGGTATTCACGTGGACTTTGATTATAGACATCAATATTGACTAATTATTGAGAACCGGTTCCGGAAATCCGGAACATCCGAAATATTAGTTTTCATCATTGCTATGTGCTTGAAAATCCACAAATGTATTCCCTTTATGCATTGTATTGCATTACTTCTCTGCACGCTTCACTGAAATGAGACATATATTGTTTAAGACCATTTTTGAAGGGTTCTGGGCAGGTCTGGTCAATGCGGAACGGATTACAGGGACTCCGGAAGGTGGTCAGTTGGGTAACGACAATGAACTTCGTATAGTTTTCGCTCCAAAACCCGGCGCCACATGGTGCAACCTTCGTGGATTTTCATATCTGTTGTTCTTGTGATACACAAAGAAATTGATAGTCATCTTCTTCTTCTTCTTCCTGGCATAACATCCCTACTGGAAAAAATCCTGCTTCTCAGCATAAGTGTTTGATGTGCACTTCAACTAGTATATACTGAAAGTTTTCTCTGCCAATCATTAGTTTACATATGTATATCGTGTGGCAGGCACGAAGATAGTATATGCGCATGGGAATAAGAGTAATTTCCTCTCTAAATCTGAAAGCGATAGAGTCAGCCTACGTGAGTTAGAGTCAACCTACAAAACAGTCATGTTATCGACCTACGAGAATTACTTGTTGATGGTCCAAGAGGATATCAAACAGAATCCCTCGCGTTTCTGGGATTTCGTGAAGAAGCGGAAATCGTCGGCTCGTATCCCTTCCAACATCAGCTACGACAACGTCCAAGCCGGTTCAAAAGAGGAAGCCGCTAACCTTTTCGCGCGGTTCTTCGAGGGTGTATACAGTGAAGTGTCGCCTGTAGTACGTCGTGATTGCTTCTCTCATATTCCTACGCACGATATCAATCTTCCTGTCATCCAATTTTCTGCTGAAGAAGTTTTGGAAGCAATGAGAGACCTCGACACTAAGAAGGCATCAGGAACGGACGGCATACCTTCACTCCTCCTAAAAAAAATGCGCCGCTGAACTCGCGACCCCGGTTTCAAAATTGTTCAACCGCTCGCTTCGTGATAGAACGTTTGCGTTAGCTTGCATCCATTGTTCCCATCCATAAATCTGGCAACGTTAACCGGGTAACAAATTACCGCGGTGTCTCCATACTGTGTGTAGTGTGGCCAAGGTTTTCGAAAAACTTATGCACAACGTCTTATACTCTGTCGCATCGCCGTTTATAGTATCTGACTGTCAGCATGGGTTCATGAAACACCGTTCGACAGCAACAAATCTCATGTGCTACGTTTCTCTGCTGTCCCGGAACATTGAAATGAGGCGGCAAGTCGATGCAGTGTATGTCGATTTTGCCAAAGCATTCGATACCGTACCTCACTTCTTAACAGTCGAAAAACTCAAACATATCGGCTTTCCAAATTGGATAACCGAGTGGGTTATGTCTTACCTATCAGACCGTACCGCGCATGTAGTGGTTAACTCGGCACAATCTCGCATGTTTTATATTACGTCTGGAGTCCCACAGGGAAGTGTTCTTGGACCACTGATCTTCAACATTTTTGCTAACGACTTGTGTTTGTTGCTTTCGTCCTTTAAACTTTCGTTTGCTGACGACCTTAAATTCTTTCGTGTGGTGTGTTCACCCCTCGACTCTGCCGGCCTCCAAGAGAACATCAACACAGTGTTAGTTTGGTGCAGTGATAACGGCATGCGTGTAAATAACAAAAAATGTAAAATCATATCGTTTACTCGCTCCCACAATCCCCGTCACTACCGTTACAATATGGATGGAGAACAATTGGAACGTGAAACGTCAATCTGCGACCTTGGAGTCGTCGTGGTAGAAAAGCTCAGCTTCAATGAACATGTAGGAATTGTAACAGCAAAAGCGTATTCTGTGTTAGGTTTTATACGTCGGCATGCTTCAGAATTCACCGACGTGTATGTCCTTGAACACTGTACTCATTTTACTTTTCTTTCGTAGATGCAACCGAATGCGTGATAATGTTAGCACCATCGTACAAATTAGGTTCCCGTATCCCGTATCACACACAATGCATTGTGTGCATTGCAATGTCTTGGATTTCTTTGCATGCACGTAAGCTCTAACTCACATCATAGTCAGTGCTGAGATGTCATTTCGACATATCTAAATTCAACCACCTACAGCACATTTTAGATGATGTTTCCGAGAATATCGTATATTCTAACATGTGCGGCTAGACCAGTCCAGTGTGTTTGCAGGTGATACGGGAACCCTATTTGTACGATGGTGCAAACATTATCACGCATCGGTAGATAATGACAAAATCTTGCATCATAATCTGGCAGAAATATTATAGTTTTATTATTTTACGAGACATATACAAGAAAGTCAGAGTTTTGAATAGCGCAAACGACAGTATGGTGAGCTTCCGAATGCCTACTTTTGTTGCAGAAAATTGAAGTAACACAATTGGGGTTACTCCGGTGGTCACTCTAGTGGCCTAAAAAGATCGAGATCATCATTTGTTCATTTATATACCAGAACATTACAGTTACGATAAATAATATAAATTGAGCCGTCAATAGCCTACATTTATTGTAATAATCTGAGAATAATACAATATGGATTGCTCCGGTGGCCACTCCAGTGACCATGTGGAACCAATATGACTATTCATTTGGGGCCCCCATAACCATAGCTGGCCCCAAAGGTATTTAGCATGACCATGCTGAGGGTTACGGGCTCGATTTACGGTTGGCCTAAGAACTTTTCGTAAGGGAAATTACTCTTACTCCCATGCGCATATAGTATCTTCGTGCCTGCCACACGATATACATATGTAAACTAATGATTGTCAGAGAAAACTTTCAGTATATACTAGTAGAAGTGCACATCAAACACTTATGCTGAGAAGCAGGATTTTTACCAGTAGGGATGTTATGTCAAGAAGAAGAAGAAGAAGATGACTATCAATTTCTTTGTGTATCACAAGAACAACAGATATGAAAATCCACGAAGGTTGCACCATGTGGCGCCGGGTTTTGGAGCGAAAACTATACGAAGTTCATTGTTGTTACCCAATTGACCACCTTCCGGAGTCCCTGTGATCCGTTCCGCATTGACCAGCCTGCCCAGAACCCTTCAAAAATGGTCTTAAACAATATATGTCTCATTTCAGTGAAGCGTGCAGAGAAGTAATGCAATACAATGCATAAAGGGAATACATTTGTGGATTTTCAAGCACATAGCAATGATGAAAACTAATATTTCGGATGTTCCGGATTTCCGGAACCGGTTCTCAATAATTAGTCAATATTGATGTCTATAATCAAAGTCCACGTGAATACCTTTCCAACGACCCTTGGACGGTCCTGATTACTTGTTTGGTTGCAAAGTTATAGCTTGCCAAAGTTAGGGTCTCAAAAGCGGCATTTTTCAGTTGAAGCAGGCCACAGTGCTGGCCGGTGGCCACAGTGGCCCAATCCGGATTTATCCGGTGGTTTTGAAAACTAGACTTGTGCCCCTTTCATTTGAGCCAAAGAGATTCAAAATCGGTCAAGCCACTGACTTTTGCGAGCTGTCCAAAGTTCGGGGTCAAAAATGACCCCAGGGTCTTATTTGTAACTTTTTTTAGGGACTATTTTAGGGACTGATCAACTAGATGTGTATCAGTGATCAAAATTTGGAAAAGATCGGGCTATTCTGCACGAAGTTATAAAAAGTCTAGAAAAAGGTATAATTATCCGATAGCCAGGTATCAGAAGGCCGGCTCCAGAGGCACGTTATCCTCCATTTGGGACATTTGTGCCATCGCCAAAATAACAGCCTATTTCATCATCTACCTGAGGGAAAAGGAAGGAAAAAGGATTTGGATGGGGATAGGGACAGGTAGGGAAATAGGAAAAATACCCTGGAAGAGGGTACTAACGCACAAGCGTACCACAATGGGTTCAAACAGCGCCCTGAAAAGGGCACTGTAATAACGCATAAAGCGAAAGAGAGCCTATAGCTCTTTACCACAGCGGGTTAAGAACAACAGAATATCCTGAAGATTCAGGTTTCTGAAGTCAGTTTCACTTAATAAGTGTTTACCGAATACTCGGAAACGCAGTTGCGCGAAATCTGGACAGTTACATATCAAATGATACGAAGTTCCATAATCGGATTCACAGCTATCACAGGCAAATGAATCAGCTTGCTGAATATTCGCCATGTGATAGCTGAGTCGGCAGTGGCCAGTCAATGCTTTGACCAGCATGCTGCAATTCTGCTTAGACAGATTAGTTAGATACTTCGCCACCCGTAGAGATGGCTCAGCACTATACAATTTGGTATGACGACATGACTCCAAACTATTCCAATATTGTCTGTGTTGAGTGACAGCCCAGGTGTGAATCTGAAGCTTAATCCAACACTTCGATATCGGAATAGCTGGCTCAGGGCCAATGAAGTCATGTGATGCTCCAGAGCGAGCTAACTCATCAGCCAATTCATTTCCAGCGATGGAAGAATGACCAGGTACCCAAACAAGGTGAACAGCGTTTGCTGAATTCAGCTCCTCGATTTGAGTTCGACAAGCGATAACTATCTTCGACCTGGAGTTGGCCGAAGCAAGTGCTTCAATAGCAGCCTGGCTATCTGAACAGAAGTATATTACTTTGCCCATTACGTGCTGCTGAAGTGCTGATTGCACTCCGCACATAAGAGCAAAGATTTCGGCCTGAAAAACGGTACAGTGTTTACCAAGTGAATAAGACTGATACAGCCTTAGCTCACGAGAATAAACACCAGCACCTGCTCGACCTTCGAGAAGGGAGCCATCAGTGTAACATACGATGCCGTCTGAAATACTTCTTTCCAGATAACCAGATGTCCACTCTTCCCGGGAAGGGAATTTCATGGAAAATGTCCTATATGGAAAATTACAAGCAATTGTAAGATCACTTGGAGCAAGGACAATTTTGTCCCAATTCACCAAAAGTGGAAACAACGAGGTGTGTGTTGAACTGCGGTTCACAGGAGTTTCCTCTAGTAGACCGAGTACCAGTAACCGGTAAGTGCAAGAAAGGGCTTCTTGTTTGAGATGAATGTGTAGTGGGGCAACGTCAAAGAGAACTTCTAGCGCTGCCGTAGGAGTTGAAGAGAACGCTCCAGACATCGCCATTAAGCACATCCTTTGGAGATGGCCTAATTTTGATTGGACCGTTCTCACTTCACCCTTTTGCCACCACACAAGACATCCATAAGCCAATATTGGCCGAACCACAGTTGTGTAAATCCATTTGATATACTTGGGTTTTAGACCCCAAGTTGTAACAAAAGTACGCCGGCATTGCCCGAAGGCCATACAAGCTTTCTTGATTCTGAACTCAATGTGAGGTGTCCAGGAAAGCTTGGAATCAAGAATGACTCCAACGTACTTTACCTGTTCAGTCACATCGATTTCAGAATCAAAGAGACGCAAAGGTCGAACGCCATTACGGTTTCGCCTTTCCGTGAAAAGAACAATAGATGTTTTACTCGGATTAACCGAAAGGCCATATTGGCGACACCAACCCTCAACTACCTGAAGGGCGTTTTGCATCAGGTCGAAAAGGGTGCTGATGCACATACCAACTAACAATGTTAGGTAGTCGTCGGCAAAACCATAAGTAGGAAAACCGCTATTATTGAGTTGCCTCAATAGCGTATCTGCTACGAGATTCCACAAAAGCGGTGATAAGACTCCCCCTTGGGGGCATCCACAAACACTCAATTTCCTAATCCCTGCTAGACGCAATGTCGAGAAGAGATATCGGTTTTTGAGCATTTGGTGAATCCAATTGGAAATCATTGGAGATATACCATGACTCCGTGCGGCTTCCAATATGGCATCGAAAGGCACGTTGTCAAAGGCACCCTCGATATCTAAGAAAACACCCAAACAAGATTGCTTTTGAGCGAATGCTTTCTCGATATCGTAAACAACCTTGTGTAAAAGAGTCACAGTGGACTTACCAGATTGGTAGGCATGTTGGTTCACATGAAGAGGCACGTTGGCCAGATGAACATCACGGATATGATGATCCACAATGCGTTCTAAGCATTTCAGAAGAAAAGAGGTCAAACTGATAGGTCTGAAACTCTTTGCTTCTTCATACGACGCACGACCCACTTTCGGAATAAACTTTACAGTAATATCCCTCCAGGATTTGGGAATATACCCTGTAGCAAAACTGCAAACAAGTAGTTTTTTTCAAAACATGTTTGAAATAATCAAATCCCTTCTGAAGCAAAATAGGATAAATCCCATCTGCCCCAGGAGATTTGAAAGGAGCAAAGCTATTAAGAGCCCACTCAATCGATTCTATAGTTATAATACTCCGAGCCGAAGCTAAAGAATCATAACTACAAGAAAAGACATCAGGATCATCCGAAGATGTAATATCCACACATCCAGGGAAGTGTGTGCTGAATAAGCATTCCAGAACTTCCTCATCAGAGGAAGTCAGATCGCCATTTGGCAAACGAAGTTCGTTCACCCGGAAATCCTTAGATTTCGCAAGGATTTTGTTTAACCGACTGACTTTTTTTTTTTTTTTTTTTTTTTTTCCTCCCCTGTTGGGGAAATTAAGCCACTGCGTCCAATAGGCTGAACTTTTGTGGCATGTCCCGTTTTGATATTCGCATCTAGCCAGCTAATTACCATGTGTCAAGTAATCAGCTACTGCCACGACGCGTCGTCTCCCAGTCAGGTGCAATGGAATTAATAAACTCCAAGACCTTCCCAGGTTTTGCAGACCAGATCTCACTGGGTTGCAAGCAACCACTATTTAGAAATCTTTGCCTGCGCGTGTATAAAGCACCACAACTGCAAAGCAGATGTTCCGAGGTTTCACGTTCCGTATTACAGAAACGACAGATATCACTCTGAATATGGCCAATATTTTTCAAGTGATACCTGCTCGGGCAGTGTCCAGTTACTAGGCCAGTGTATGTACATAGAGCTCTCTTGTTGAGCTCTAAGAGCTTTTTGGTTTTAGAAGCATTTGGTGTTATAAATCGTTTTGACTGATTGCAATTTTTGACGTCCATCCAATTGGATATCACCCTCTGCTCAGCCAAACCGACTGACTTCACTCAAGCTGGAAACATTTGTACAAAGGTTTTTCCAACCGGATCGTTCAGCAGACCGGAGAGCTTTCCTGTAGGCCTTGCGAGCCGACCTGAAAGCCTCCGAACCAGCCGAACGTCGTCTGTTCCAACTCTTTCTACATTGTTTCCTGAGTTTCGCCAGATCAGAGTTCCACCAAGGGGTTCCTCTTGTGATCTTCACAGACCGTAGAGGGCATGCTTCTTCAAAAGCTTCCATGATGAAGGTCGTTGTAGTATCAACGGCATCATCTAAATCACTTGGAGTGTCAATGGATGGTGAATATCCATGAAATTTGGCTGCAACCAAATCAGTATAAAGATCCCAGTTTGTTGACCGAGGATTCCTGAAACGCAATGTTTGCGAAGTAACATTTAAATGTTCAAAAAAGATATAGCGATGGTCAGATAAAGATTCTTCATCTGACACATGCCAATTGGTCAGCTCGTGACAAATTCTGCTAGAGCAAAGCGTTATATCTAACACTTCCTCTCTAGCAGATACCATGAAGGTTGGGCGGTTGCCTATGTTAAGTAATGCAAGATCTGTACTACTTAAGTACTCCATCAAACTGGAGCCTCTCAAGTTAATGTCTGAGCTGCCCCAGATGATATGGTGAGCATTAGCATCACTGCCAACAATTAGCGGAAGGCCTTTTGAAGTGCAGTATGCGATGACTTGTTTGAAAGCATCCGTAGGGGATGGTTCATCATGTGGTAAATACACAGAACAATAGACGTATTTCCTGTTGAGGTTTCCAACAGATACATCAATTGTGATAGCACATACATCTCTGGTGGTTAGTTCAGAGATGAGTGTAGCAACTATTGCGTTGTTGACAAGCACACAGGCTCGAGGCATGACACGCGAGTTTGCCATTTCATGTTTACTGAAAGTGGCAAACACCGGGTTCACAAGGTTTCCTAGATAGAAATTTCCCTTACGAAAGTAAGGTTCTTGTACCAAGGCCACTTGGGCTGTACCATTTTGCATAAGTCTGCAAAGATTGATCGTTGCTGTTCTTTTATGCTGAAGATTGATCTGAGCTATCCTAACCGTAGCCACTACCCAAACTAGGTAAGATTAAACTCTTCGCAACAGCAGCACAACAAAGAACAGCAACAATAAAACCAAATCGGTATCGATTGGAGAACGCCAAAGGCGAGGATACACAGAATACACTGTGTAAATCGCATAATGCGAAACCATATAGGTGAAAATTTAAACTAATTAACAACATCTTCATAATCCCGCCCTTATTTAGCCTCAAGTGAGACTAAAGAAGGGCAGCTGATTGTCTCGGAGAAACACAAGGTCCACTGCACCATTGCTCCGGTTAGCGCAGTAAGGGCTACATACTGTGGAGGGCGCCCTGGTACTCCACAGGCTCCGTTAGCGGTTAGGTTTTTATTAGACCCCCCTAGCCATTCATTCCTAGGCACGGTAAGCATAAAGCCGCATCACACCATGAATTAGGGGTCACCTGTTGGTGGATTCTTACCACCGGAACAGGCGGTCCGTAGTGTTATTCTTAGCCAATTGAGACAATCGCTACCGACACTACACAGCTATCTAGGCTGATCGAGAAAAGAAGTTAATATTGATGATCAACTTCATACGGACTCGAACAGCCGATCAAAATTTGGAAAAGATCGGGCTATTCTGCACGAAGTTATAAAAAGTCTAGAAAAAGGTATAATTATCCGATAGCCAACCTAGAGCTGTTATATCTCCGGATTCATTGAACCGAATGCAAAGAAATTTTGACCATTGATGACTTATATAACGAGCTATGAAAAACTTTTGACTTAACATAATTTTTTTAACACGGAAGAAAATTATAACGATTAGACTATTTATCTAATAAAACACCAATTTTTTCAAAACTTCCACATCGTTTCAAAATTCAAGATGTTAATAATAGTTCAATTTAATTCCCTCTGATTGACTTGTATATAAATATGTTTTGATGGAAAGTAAAAAGTAATGGGATGCATATTAAAAATATGCCTCTTGTAAATAATTTCAAGTTAAGTCAAACATTTTTCAAAGCTCATTATGCAAGTCATAATAGGTCAAAATTTCATTGCATTTGGTTGAATGAATTCCGGAGATATAACAGCTAAAAGATGGCTATCGGATAACTATACCTTTTTCTAGAATCTTTATAACTTCGT
Source organism: Aedes albopictus (assembly GCF_035046485.1). Lineage (NCBI taxonomy): Eukaryota > Metazoa > Arthropoda > Insecta > Diptera > Culicidae > Aedes > Aedes albopictus. The sequence goes on from NW_026916482.1 coordinate 145,769, forward strand.
GCAGAATAGCCTAATCTTTTCCAAATTTTGGCCACTGATACACAACTAGTTGATTAACTCACAGAGATAATATGAGAATATTTAATGTACTTTTCGAAAAGTTGCAGCTAGTTGAACATTTTTTGTAAAGTGAAAATTTTGCCTGTCCCGATCATTTTGTCTATCCCCTATAGGTTCACGGATCCAGAAGGCGAGGGCTGCCTTTGCGAGTTTAAGAAATGTATGAAAAAACAACCAGATTAGTCGACGCACCAAAATCCGAATTTTTAACTCGAACGTGAAATCTGTGCTGCTATACGTCAGTGAAACATGGTGTGTATCAGTGGAGAACACTCAACGGCTGCAGGTTTTAATCAATAGATGCCTGCGGTATATAATTCGTTCATGGTGTCCTCACAATTGGATCTCCAGCGTGGAGCTCCATCGTCGATGTCATCAAAAGCCGATAGCGACAGAAATTCGGGAGCGAAAGTGGGGGTGGGTTGGCCACACTCTACGCAGGAGCGGAACCGAAATCTGCAAGCAAGCGTTAGATTGGAACCCAGCAGGACATCGCAGCAGAGGCAGCAAGTCGACAGCAATTTGACCTGGCCAAAGATCAAGGCGATGGCGGGTAATCACCCTAGATGGAGATCTTTCGATTCGGCCCTCTGCACCACCGTGGGTCCCCAGGACTGAAAGTAACTAAGTATAGGGATATCAGAATCTTAAAAGTTATGCCAAAATTTGATAAATATGTTTTTACAAAAATCTACTGGAATATGAAAGTCGTTAGTAGTATGTTAGTATTTACTTATAAGTTTTTATTTCTGTCCTATAGTTGAGAACATCTGCGGTATGTCCGATTGACACCCATTCCGTAACCGGGACCAAACGCTTTCCTTCCAACAACGGCTACGGCGCATTTGGGCGTATTTCGAGATGCGATGATGCCAATAGAATGGATATTTTTGACACGCGCAAAGCCATTTTACTGTGACATGACGATGCTTCCACAACTTTTCGGATCCGGGGGGCAGGAGAACAACTGATCGGTGTGGTTTATCATGGAGTTGGGTGCCAAGTGGTGCCGCCCAGTACCGTGGTACCAGCCATTACTAACTTAGTGATGAGACCTCTACTTGGCATGCATATGCTGCAGAAAAAAAAAGGCTGATCCGAAAACTGTCGAGTAGCATTGTTATGGTGAAACTGGTGCTGGTTGGTGTGTAATTCGAGGGCTGTTGGGATGGGAACCATGGGTTACCATTTGTCGCAATCGATTTTGAGCGTGCTGGATTGTGATTTGTGGCTCCGACACTCGATAAACGAATTTGTCCCTTTAATGATGTGAAAAATAATGGGTACCAATTTGGTAGTGCGGAGTGAATTTAAATTAAATCAAGATCATTAGTGAATATGTAGCTCGTACTCAGCGCAAAAATTAGCTCAATCTTATTCGGTCTTCGCAAGGTACACATTTCCAACTTTTACAGTAAAATAGATTCGAAGAGGTTCTTAGAATCATTATAACATCAACATAAAATCATATGAAGGTTATATGACAGTTCTCAACGCTTACTCACAACTAATTGAACTTCAATTGTTGCTTGAAATTTGTTGAGTTTCCCGCTAAAACATTTCTTTGCGCTATCAGTAAACTCACAACTTTACCTCAATATTGTCGCACTCGCAAAACTTTTCCAAAGATCCTCACTCTATTACCCTCCATTCGATAGAGTCCTTGACCTTCGTCTGACGATAGTAATTTTCTAGACGCGTATAGTCTTCCTTTGTAACTTCCATCACGATTCACAAGAGTTCCTACCATATAGCGAGGGAACCAGTACAACTTGCACCGACGACGTAACCCCGTCATCCTCCTCCCTTCCGGCTCAATGTCAATGGCAGTGTCAGCAGATACGTGCCCGAATCAAGCCAGCAAGAAAAAAGGAACTTGTATCTCGTCTTTTCCTTCTCCATTAATTTCAATTTGTCTTGCATGAATATTTAACACATACTAAATTGATCTCATTTACTCGCAGCATGAAGTTCGTCTCATCTGGTTGCTTTTTGTGTGTGAGTGCGTGGCGGCTCTGATTATTGTGTGAATCGAGATAGTGTGTACCAGGCTGCCACCTCCACTGCCACCTTCCCAGCTACTGGCTTTTTGACGTCACTCACTACATGTATCACCAAATCGAGTGAGGCTTTTTCAACCACGACACAGTGAGCCAGATTACTATGAAAGACGGAACATTGGCTTTGGTATTTTGGTATTTCGTAGGTATTGATAAAAGACCTCAATGAGTTATTGGTTTGGTGTTGAGGACTGCTTGAGGTATTATTCAATTATGGGAAAATTACTATTTGTATGGAAGAATTGCCGAATATTATTTAGGTATTTCCATACCTGATGTCATTATTCACGTGTTATGCACAGATTATACACCAGTTATTATTTTAGGTATTTTACCTCTTATGCAGGGCTTCTTAATACCTCATTTAGGTTGTAGGTATTCGGTTTTCCATACCTAAGTTTGGTATTCTTCAGTTATTTTCTCCTGCTCGGGATGAGGCGATAATGCAATCTTAGTTAATTTCTTATGTCTCAACTGTTCGGGCCACTCTGGATTCTCGGTTGAACTTCTAACTTCTCAGGCACGCAAGTGGCTAGCTGCATCAATCAATTTTTGTCAGTTAAATCTTATTTTAAATCTGTCAATCACTACCTCCTAACTAATACCATCAAGCTTGACTCTGTATCAACCCGAAATCGTGTATGTCATATTGGTCGAGTTTATTGTAAAGCCTTTCTTCACTGTCTCCCTTTTCAAAGGAGCATAAGCTGCCTCCACCGCTATATGATTAATGCTGATGAGATCAATATCGTCTGCAAAGCCGAGGAGCATGTACGTCCGTGTGATGATAGTACCATTCCCCTGCACACCAGGCCAGACCCCCCAATTATTACATTGATTGCAATGATGATCAGTAAATTAAATACGATCGTATTTAATGGCTGCAAAACGGTGAGTCGATAAGGAGAGCGTCCAATATAGCTCTGGTCCTCACAAGTTCCTACCTCATGCTTCCACGGGTCAAGCGATGACAAAGACCGCCAGCTAAGAGTTGTGTGCTTAGCTGGTAGTGCAGCCTGGGCACTGTTGTCCTTCTGACTTCAGCTAGATTGAGGAGGTACGATCCGAGCGTCTGTTTACCAAGGAGGTGCAGCTCAAACAGCGTCTGTTCTGGCATCCAGCGGCTGAGTAAGAAACGCTGCACCACGCCCATCTAGATCCAAGGTGATAGCCCCATCAGCGTGGTCGCCCCAGTAAAAATCCCCATTGCGAATAACATAGGAGAAAATACGACTCGATACAATCGGCAAAGACCCACGCGACGAAATAAGGACTACACAGCAAAAATTAATCAAATTTCAACGTCATGTAAAAAGAGCCATATTTAAAAATACACGAGTTAAAACTATCGTTTGCTTGAATTTCACATTGAAATACATGCACATATCTGGAACATGTATTTCAATTTGAAATTACGTGTTTATTGATTTATTTTCGGTTGCAGTACAAATCAATTTATAAACGCTCATATTTGAGCGAAAATCGATTGAATTTTACATGGATGTGTAAATACCAGGCAGATCAACATTGGTCAATCAGTCATGGCGGAGCTATGTTTATTTCGACTGCATCTTTCTTTAATGTTTAATTTGTGAGCTCAAGATTTGGCGTTTCAAAGGCTAAATAAGAATGATAGTTGTTCGAGTCACCTAAGCAATATAATCCAGAATCCAGGTAAGATAAAATGAATTTAGTTTTCATGAGAGGTAATTTTCTATCATCTACTTCGTTTCATCTTCCCGCAGATCGATTGCAAAACGATTCCAGGACGTGAATTTGATTTCTTGATCCCACACATCAATTCCCGCAGCGGCGTTAACAATACTTCGAAGGAGCACCTAAAATAACTTCTCCGCATTGACATTGATTGCCGAACATCCCCTGGATAAGATTCCGCGAAAAAAAAAAAACAAAGTGCTTCGTGAATTACCACCCCGAAATGTAGTATTTTTGGTAGTGAAATAAATGGAAAAACTGTTTTCAACCTAAACGGTGTAGTGTATCACTTTGCTCCCTGAGATACCCGGCGGGTGGAAGAAGACGCATTTTCAATGGGGGAACGAACGAGAAATGAAACAAAACACACGTCGTCGAACCGCGCGTTGCGATTCGTGTAAAAATCAACGACGTTTAAATTTACACATCTCGCCTTTCTTTCCAAGTCGTGTAAATATAAAACGCAATGGAATTTTGCGTTTAATTTCATGCTCCAAATATGTGCATGAAAATACACTTGAATTAACATTTTTATTTTACCTGTGTACGATTGGAAACTTGGAACATGGAATTGCAAGTCACTAGGTTTCGCAGGATGTGACAGGATAATCTACGACGAACTACATCCCCGCAACTTCGACATCGTGGCGTTGCAGGAACTTTGTTGGACTACCTTCTACCAAAGCTGTGACACCACCAATGAACTGGGAACAGGATTTATAGTGTTGGGCAAGATGCGACAACGTGTGATCGGGTGGCAGCCGATCAACGCAAGGATGTGCATGTTGAGAGTTAAGGGCCGTTTCTTCAACTACAGCATCATCAACGTCCACTGCCCACACGAAGGGAGACCCGATGACGAGAAAAAAGCGTTCTACGCGCAGTTAGAGCAAACATACGATGGTTGCTCGCCGCGTGACGTGAAAATCGTTGTCGGCGACATGAACGCGCAGGTAGGAAGGGAGGAAATGTACCGACCGGTAATCGGGCGAAACAGCCTGCACGCCGTATCAAATGATAACGGCCAGCGATGCGTAAACTTTACAGCCTCCCGTGGTATGGTAGTCCGAAGCACCTTCTCCCCCCGCAAAGATATCCACAAAGCCACCTGGAGATCACCCGACCATCAAACAGAAAACCAAATCGACCACGTTCTAATCGACGGTAAATTCTTCTCGGATATAACCAACGTCCGCACATACTGCAGTGCGAATATAGATTCGGATCACTACTCAGTAGCTATGTGCATGCGCTCAAAACTTTCGACAGTTATCACCACGTGTCGAAGTCGAACGCCGCGGCTCAACATCGAGCAGCTGCGTAACGTAGAAGTGGCTCAAGACTACGCGCAGCAGTTAGCAGTGGCCCTACCAACGGAAGAGCAGCTTGGCGCAGCTACACTTGAAGATGGCTGGAGGGACATCCGATCCGGCTACAGCACTAGGCTTCGCGACTCCGATTCACAGAAACGACTGGTATGACGGCGAATGTGAACAGTTGAAAACGAGAAGAATGCAGCATGGGCGAGAGTGCTGCAACACCGTACGAGAGCGAACGAGGCACGTTACAGACAGGCGCGGAACAGGCAGAACTCAGTCTTCCGGATGAAGAAGCGCCAGCAGGAAGAACGAGATCGCGAAGCGATGGAAGAGCTGTACCGCGCTAAGGACACACGAAAGTTCTACGAGAAGCTGAACCGCTCGCGCAGAGGCTTTGTGCCACAAGCCGACATGTGCCGAGATAATCACGGGAATATTCTCACGAGCGAGCGTGAGGTGGTCGAGAGGTGGCGGCAGCATTACGAGGAGCACCTCAATGGCGACGTTGCAAGTACCGAAGGTGGCGTGGTAACAGATCTAGGAGTATGTGCACAGGACGAAAGACTTCCGGCCCCTGACCTCCAAGAGATTGAGGAGGAGGTTGGCCGGTTGAAAAACAACAAAGCCGCTGGAGCAGATCAACTACCAAGCGAGCTTCTAAAATACGGTGGAGAAGCACTGGTGAGAGCACTACACTGGGTCATTACCAAGATTTGGGAGGAGGAAATATTACCGGAGGAATGGATGGAAGGTATCGTATGCCCCATCTACAAAAAGGGCGACAAGCTGGATTGCGGGAACTACCGCGCAATCACACTACTGAGCGCTGCCTACAAGATACTCTCAAATTTTATGCCACCGTCTATCACCGATTGCAAGAGAGTTCGTGGGGCAATATCAGGCTGGATTTATGGGTGAACGCGCTACAACGGACCAGATGTTCGCCATCCGCCAGGTGTTGCAGAAGTGCCGCGAATACAACGTGCCCACACATCACTTGTTCATCGAATTCAAATCGGCGTATGATACAATCGATCGAGAACAGCTATGGCAGATTATGCACGAATACGGATTCCCGGATAAACTGATACGATTGATCAAGGCGACGATGGATCGAGTGATGTGCGTAGTTCGAGTATCAGGGACACTCTCGAGTCCCTTCGAATCTCGCAGAGGGTTACGGCAAGGTGATGGTCTTTCGTGCTTGCTGTTCAACATTGCTTTAGAGGGTGTAATATTTTAAGAATCAAAATAAAATCTACTTTGGCGAGTACTTTTGGTCGCAGTCAAAGATACGCGCGAGATAGTCGCCTAAGGCAACAGACCTGGTTTTCAAATTTTCCCACATTTCATGAAAAAAGTTCACCACGTGGCCGGTTGATGTGATGACTGCTGCGACTGCACGTGGTATTTGTACTGCGATTGAATTTCTTCCATCTTCCAAGGCTCGGAAAAGTAGTCGCCATAAATGTGTTTTTCATGCAATGCACAATAAGGAGAGCGGGGATACACACGAGTGGGACGATTTTCACGAAGTCCGTTCAGCTGCTTGGTTTCGCCGATGATATTGATATTATTGCTCGTAAATTTGAGACGATGGCGGAAACGTACATCCGACTAAAGAGTGAAGCCAGGCGAATCGGATTAGTCATTAATGTGTCGAAGACAAAGTACATGATGGCAAAAGGCTCTAGGGAGGAATCATCGCGCCCGCCACCCCGAATTTATATCGACTTTGATGAAATCGAGGCGGTTGATGAATTCTTACTTTAAACTCCTCAGAACTCTACGATCGAATAAAGTTCGCCGTAACACGAAGTTAACGATCTACAAAACGCTGATTAGACCGGTCGTCCTTGTGGAGTTTGGTATTTCACTGGGATGGAATCACCCCTCACGCGCAGCACACACAACTTACCCAGGCTGACGTCGGTTCGCAAGTGGCAAGAGTGAATGCGGTTGAGTGACGCCTGGAGTTGTTGCTGCGCAAGCAGGGATGCTAACATTGTCTGCTTGACAGTTCGCATCACATTCAAATGCGCTATATGGCCTGCTGTGATCAATCTCCTTACCACAGCTTTATGCAGTACATCTTATATCTCACATCCTTCTTCTACTCTAAAGAAGTTTTACACATTTTTAACATAAAATTGAATTTCCGTATTATGGAGTATTAAGTTACAACCATTCAACATAATTAACTGTTATAATACATCGTCACATACGTTGCAATCGCTGCCATGAAGCTGCCGAATACAGTTTTCATTGTAAGGTACCATTCTGACTATGCTACCGCTACTTTGTTTTCCAAAATAGCTCGAACATTTTAGTACTTAAAAATTGTAGGAATGATATTTACCGACAAGCAATGGTAGTTTATACAGTGACGTCATCATTATCACTCTCTCTCTTTTTCCCTCGTTCGGAGTCGCTCAATACAGCCGTCCTTGCTCTCAAAATAATTTTGAGGGCAATGATCACAAATCTTATGTGATTTCGTTGAAGTTATGTTTGTAATGCAAGCCTTGTAGTATTTAAGAGAAATTACCGCTTTGGTACTGGGTGGTTCTGAAAAAAAAATCCTGTTGAGTCTTTATTTAATCTTATACCCGAATTCACCCCATTGCTCCGTCATTTAAATTCGAGATATCTGATAAAATACATTATAGATAAAGAGAAAAAAGCTTTGTCATTCATTGGAACACTAGCCACAGAAAACAAAACTGCATCAACATAATCATTCTTTTGGCCAGTCGACATTGACGACACCCTTTGAGAAACGATATATTGGAACCATTCGATCCCACATTTACACGAATCAAATCTCCGGGATTTTTCCAATCTTTTTTTGCGTACAATGCTAAGATTTATCCGCCACGACAAACAACACGCTGTAAGCTTCCGATCCGACATTTGCATGATGCAAAACAACAGGATCTTTCTAACCTAGCTTTTCGGCAGCGGACATTGTCGGGATTCTCCCTCCACGACAAACAACACGCTGTAAGCACAAAACAAAACAATTCGATCACTCTGCTGCTGGAATTTGTTCTCTTGATGAACTTTCACACTTTTTCCGTCAATAATTGCCCATGCACACGGAACCGCCAAACTACCCAAATTTGAGTTCTTTTGACGCAATCCCATAGTTCCGCCCAATAAGCCAAATTTGAGTAAATCGATTAAACTCACACTAGGTAAATTGCCTTTACCTCCAGCAAAAAAATATACTTAAGAGTAGGTAAATTCAACCCAAGACCCCCCCCTCATTCAACCCAAAATTTGAGTATACCTACATTTACTCAAAATTGGCTTATTGGGCTCAAGGACCCCCATTGGGTAGATGCATCTCTGTTTGTTTTTGACAACATCGGTGGGGGAAAGAGGGAAAACAACCTAATTTAGGGTAACTAGTTTATTCGATATACTCAGCTTTGAGTAAAATCGACCCAACAATTAGGTAGTTTGATTTCTCCGTGCACAGTTTTCCGCAGGCATGCTTCAGCGGGAGCTACGTCCCCGAAAAATATCACACCGAACTTCCACTTTTCACATATTGGTTTTGTGTTTTCGTCACTTGTTCACTATTGTATGCACATTGAAGGGTGATTCCTCCCAGCAGAAATATAGGTTCTTTTGCCTCAATTAAACGAAAAACTGGCAGGAATTCGCCAATGTGGAGTTTGGTATTTCACTGGGATGGAATCATCCCTCACGCGCAGCACACACAACTTACCCAGGCTGACGTCGGTTTGTAAGTGGCAAGAGTGAATGCGGTTGAGTGACGCCTGGAGTTGTTGCTGCGCAAGCAGGGATGCTAACATTGTCTTCTTGACAGTTCGCATCACATTCAAATGCGCTATATGGCCTGCTGTGATCAATCTCCTTACCACAGCTTTATGCAGTACATCTTATATCTCACAGTCCTCTATGGGCACGAAACATGGACCCTACGTGCAGAGGACCACCCAAGTAACATTTTAAGTTTTGTTTGGCTCTACAAGAGATCTTCATGACCAATTTTAAAAAACTCGCTAAAAACTGATTTATACATCAAAACCTCTTGATAACCTCTTTAAGAGCATCTTCCGGCTAAGTGGACCACTCTCGGAGAGGTTTTGCAAACCGCATTAAGAGTAGCAATAAAACCGTTTTAAAACCTAGTAGAAAAATTGTTTTTTTTTTCAACAAAAACTTTGACAGCTCAAGATGCAGAGAAGCTTCTTCGATGGCACGTAAAGTTCAGGACGATACATCATTCGTAAGTAGAAGCGGTCACTTCAAAGTAATATTTTAGTTGTTGTTGTGTTGGTAGGCTTATGTGCATTCAATTTTACCGTGAATATTGGGGTGGCAGAATCATAAAATTAATGCGCTTCAAAAATAGTGAATATTATCACCTTGGAATGAAATAAATCAATTTGTTCATTTAGTAAAACTATTTCGAATCACAAGAAAACTCAGCAGAGAGAGTTTATTTATGTGAGCATGTTATGGAAATGGTGGCAAACTATCAATTCATTGCTAATTTGAGTAAAATTAACTATTTTCCATTCACGTTAGCTAATTCTTCAATATGGCAACAACCATAATCAGCGAAAATAAAACGAAAGCAAGTTTACTTTTATGATGACCGCAATAAACCTAGAAATGTCGTAGTTCTGCTTTTACACCAACAGATGTCGTTACTAATCAAACGGATCGCCATCTATTGAGAGTTTTAACAGTTTTATTGTGGTAATAATGATTGCCAGAAGGTTTACAAATCGGAAAGTTTTGTTTACTCTTAAAATCTGTCTTTATGAATATCTTCAAGTATACTATAAAACATTTTATCAATGGTTTTCATAAAAGCAGTAATAAAACTGCGAGTTTTTATTATTGCTGTAATAAAACTCTAATAAAAATCAAACAAAACTAATCAGCAATGAAATTGTTACTTGGGCAACGCGCCCTTGGAGTTTTCGAACGGAAGGTGTTGCGTACCATCTACGGCGGAGTGCAGATGGAAGACGGGACTTGGAGAAGGCGAATGAACCACGAGCTGCATCAGCTGCTGAGAGAACCAACCATCGTCCATACCGCGAAAATTGGGAGGCTACGGTGGACGGGTCACGTCATCAGGATGTCGGATAGCAACCCGACTAAAATGGTTCTCGAGAGTCATCCGACCGGTACAAGAAGACGTGGAGCGCAGCGAGCTAGGTGGGTCGACCAAGTGGAGGACGATCTGCGGACCCTACGCAGAGTGCGGACCTGGATACAAACAGCCATGGACCGAGTGGAATGGAGACGGCTACTATGTACAGCAGAGGCCACCCCGGCCTTAGCCTGATCGGTAAGGTAAGTATGCATGGGACTGGTTCACTTTAATAATTGGCCAATTTCGGTGGGATACCCGGAACCGGTTCCGCAACACTAGCGGTTCAGATATGGTCTGAACCTATTTGCTGTTCAATAGGTTATCATGTTCTTATGATGTCTGCCAAGTCATAATATCATAGTTGTGATTCATAATATCATGATTGAGTTGATCAGAATTATGAATAGAAGCAAGCATTTTCATACAGGGGATACTCAAAATAACTGGGACAGGTAAAATTTTCACTTTTCAAAAAATGTTCAAATCGCTGTAACTTTTCGAAAAGGGCATCAAATATTCTAATTTTTTTACTGTAAGTTTATCAATTAGTTGTGTATCAGTGGTAAAAATTTGGAAAAGATCGGGCCATTCTACACAAAGTTATAAATGTTCTAGGAAAAGGTTTAATTATCCGATAGCCATTTTTGAGTTGTTATATCTCCGGATTCAATGATCCGAATGCAATGAAATTTTGATCATTTATGACTTATATAATGAGCTATTAAAAACATTGACCACTAATACACAACAAGTTGATGAACTTTCAGTAAAAATTTGAGAATATTTGATGCCCTTTTCGAAAAGTTACAGCGATTTGAACATTTTCTGAAAAGTGAAAAATTTTACCTGTCCCAGTTATTTTGAGTATCCCCTGTAAATTATATTCATGGTTGCTTCCTAGCGTTACACTTATCTGCCATGTGTAATTATATAATTCGCGCGGTCGTCCAGCACAGACATGTGGAAAAAGTTGAACCTGCTATTTTTGCAAAGTTTTTATTTGGTTGAAGTAATAAATGTGCATATATTAGGAAATGGAACAACATCAAAACAGTGTGCCCGTTAGATTCGGCAGTTTGTTGGGAGTTGATTGACTAAAAAGTAAACGCGCAAAAAGTAAACAGTGCCCTGTTCAACAATTGGCGAATCACCCGATAAGAGGATATTTTCGTCATTGGTTATTTTCAGGTAACTATCTCCATTTGGCGATAACTCAACGAATTTCTCAAACATACTTTTGGAATTTTCGGCTCTCAGTCTAATAAATTGCGTTGATTTCTCTTCTATCATCACCGACGTTTCGGTCCGGCTATTGGACCATCTTCAGGGCTTAATTATTTATTGAAATTGACCAAAATTAACATTCTCAAACATATACAGGGTGTTGGGTTCCTTACCCAGAATATTTCAGGGGGTGATTAAGGATGATATTTGATGAAAAAAATTGTTCTACGCATATGGTCAAATCTCAACCATTACGGAGTTATTGAACTTTTCATGATTTTGACAATGCTTCCAATAAAACGGCTAAAACATGAAAACGGTTAAACTTATTCAAGATCTCTCAGCACCGTTTGAAAGATTATGAAATTTGCTATTGAACGTCATCTTCGAACATGCAAGTTTTTGTTACTTACTCACTTTTTAAGAACAAATAAGTGAAAAGTAAGTGGATTTTAATCAGTTTTTGTCGATTTACTCGGAAAAATGCGTAATTAACTTATTTTTTTCCTTAGACAAAGTTGAGCGCCTTGAAATGCCCTACAATTCGTTCTTTGGCACCAAACTCCTAACTCTTGCCATTTTCCCGCAATTTTGATTTGAATGCACTGTTTTGCATCATAAATTTGCTTCAGCAAGTGCATCAGTTATTAGCTCTCTTGACCCCACTGTGACTGCGAAACTAGCGTCATGTTTACTTCGCACACATGGCTACTTGATTCCCCGCGCCGAACAACAACAGAATGGCGCGGTGGCGCAGGAGTGAAAAGAACGACGCCGCTTTTGTAGTCCCAGTTGAATGCTTTTTGTAGTCCCAATGATTCTGGGAAGCTCATGATAATTCCGGGAAGAGGGTTGGATTTTGGTAGACAGTAACTGGGACTATCAGCCTGAGAGGCTTGTTTAGGGTATCTTATTATTCCGGCATCGTCTTGGGGGATGGGAAACACCAGAATAAAACTATTGTTGCCGATATCTGGAGGTTCACGATGATTTTAATAGTTAGATGGTGATCCCAGAAGTAACCTTGTTGGCTATAAAGTAACTTTACTCTAGCTTTGAGCGTATAGTACTGCACAGTCTTTGTCGGTCTTGGGCGCTGTTCCTCTTGTTTCCCCGAACGTTTAATTATTCTCAGGTCTGTTTCAACCACGTGTAGCCAGTGCGTTCGCAGACGTCCATGTGGTCAGCGACCTTTACCTGGTTCCATGCTGAATATTGTTTTAATTATTATTCTTTTTTTTTACATTCGCACTACGTGCCCAGCCCAGTGTGGTCTGCCGTAATTTATTCGTTCCAAACTAGTCCTTTTTGGCGAATTAGGTTGAGATTGATCGAAGTTTGCTGCCTTCTGCTCTTACTCATTCGCCAACAAATAGGTAAGAACAGGATTTAGCAACCTCGGTCATGTTAAATCTATCTCAATCAACATGACTAATATTCGGAACACTTTGTGCTCTGTCTCTACTCGGGACCTTGTAGTTTTGGTCAAGTTTCGAAAGCAACAACGACATACTCAATTAGGATTTCTGACTGATATTAAGATTTTGAATGTAATTCCCCCAGAGATTTCCATAAGAATTTTTCCATCGATTCCTCCAAAATTATTTCGGAGATTCTTCTAGACTTCCAGCAGAGATTCCTCCAGGAACTCCTTCAGAGATTCCTCTAGGGATTCCTTTAAGAATTTCTCAAAGGTCTCCAAAGGACCAGCGATTTCTACAGGCATTACTGCAGGAATTATTGCAGAATTTCCTCCAGGAATACGTTTAGGGATTCTTCCACAATTCCTCTAAAAGCTCCTCCAGGAATACCTCTAGGAACTCATCCAAGGATTCCTCCAGTAAATTCTTTAGGGATTTCAACATGAGTTCCTTCAGAAGTTCCGGCAGTATTTCCTGCAGGGATTCCTCTAGGGATTCCTTCAGAATATCCCTTACAGTTTCTCCAGGAATGCCTTTAGGGAATCCTCCTGAAATTCAACCAGGGACTTCTCCAGGAATTTTCGATTCCTCCAGGAGTACCTGCATGAATTCTTCAAGAAATTTTCTTCCCAATAATTCTTCAGAAATTTCTCTAAGGGCTCCTGCAAGAATTTCCCCAGAAATTCATCAGTGATTTTTCAGCAATTCCTACATTTAATTTCTCCAGTGATGCCTCCAGAGATTTTGTTATAATTCCTGCAGGTATTTTTCAAGAAATTCCTTTAAAGATTTCTCCAGAAATTCTCTCAGGGATTACTTGAGGAGATCCCTCAGGAATTCCTCTGGCAATTTTAATAGGAATTTCTTCAAGAATTGCTCCAATATTTTTACCAAGAATTGCTCTTGGAATTCCTTCAGAGATTCCTCCAGAAATTTCTCCAGGGATTTCTACTAAAAGTCGTTCTACAGGGATTCTATCAGGAATTCCTTCAAGGATTCCTCCAGAGATTCTTTTACTAGTTTTTCCATGGATCCCCAAAGAAATCCTCCATGAATTCCTCCAGGGATTCACTGAGGAATTCCTCCAGTTCCTTTTCTTATAGTTATCTCTGAAGGAATTCCTGGAGAAATTCCAAGAGATTGGGGTATCCCTGGAGGAAACTCTGGAGGAATTCCTTGAGGAATCTCTGAAGGAATTTCTGGAAGAATCTCTTCTGGAGGAATAACCAAAGTAATCTAATAATCTCTGGAGCATTAACTAGAAGAACCACTGGAAAAACTCCTGAAGAAACTCCAGAAAGAATTACTAAAGGTTTCCCTAGTGAAATCTTAGAAGTAATCCCTGGATGAATCTCTGGAGAAATCCTTGGAGGAATCCCTGAAGGAATTTCTGGTGAAATTCCTGGAAAAGCCTCTGAAAAAATTTATAGCACAATTGCTACATGTTTTTTTTTTTAGAAATCCTTGGAACATTGCGTCGATGAACGTTTGGAAAAATCCCAGGAGGAACTCCAGGAACAATTCTTGGAGCAATTCTTGGACACAACTCTGGAGGAGTATCTGGAGGAATTTCAAGAATAATCCCTGATAGAATCTTTGAAAGAATTCTGGAGAAATCCCTGAAGGAATCCTAGAAGTAATTCCTGGAAGTATTCTTGGAGGAATCCCTGGAGGGATTTCTGAAGGATTTTTTGTTTAAATTCCTGAATGAATTTGTGATGACAACTTTGGAGGAAACCTTGGAAGAATTCCTAGAGGAATTCACGGAGAAATTTCTGGTGTAATCACAGGAGGAATGTCTGAAAAAATCTCTGGAGGAATTCCTAGACGAATCCTTGAAGGAATTCCTAGAGGAATCCTGAAGTAATACCTGGAGCATTCTCTAAAAGAATACTTGGAGGAATTCCTAGAGGAATCCGCGGAGGAATCTCTGCAGGATTCCCTGGAGGAATTCGTAGAGGAAATCTTGGAGGAATCCCTGAAGGAATCTCTGGAGGAATCCCAGGTGGAGTTCTGGAAGTATACCTGGAGAAGTTCCTGGAGAAATTAATCGAAGAATTCGTGGAGAACCCCTGAAAGTATAAACCAAGGAGTCCCGGAAGGAAACCTGGAAGAATCCATGGAGAAGCTTCTGGAGGTTTCCCTGAAGAAATCCTTGATGGAATTCTGAAGAAATCCCTGGAGGAATCCTAGAAGCAATCGCTGGAGGAACCCCTGGAGGATTCCTGAAGAATTTCTTGGAGATATCCCTAAAGGAATTTGTTTTGAAGGAAACCTTGGAAGAATCCCTGGAGGAATCCTTGGAGGAATTTCTGGTGTAATCACCTGGAACATTCTCCTGAAGTAATTAATATCTGGAGCATTCTCTGAAAGAATACTTGGAGGATTCCCTGAAGGAATTCCTAGAGCAATCCCTGGAGGAATATCTGATGTGATATCTGGAGGAATCCCAGGTGGAATTTCTTGAGGTATACCTGGAGGAATTATTCGAGGAAATCGTGGAGGAATTTCTGGGGAAATTACTGGCGGATCCCCTGAAGGTATTAACAAGGAAATCCAGGGAGGAAACCTGGAAGAATCACTGTGTAATCAGTGTAAATGCCTGGGGAAATCCCTGAAGGAATATCTGGAGAACTCCCTGACGGAATTCCTAAAAAAATCCATGGTGGAATATGTGGAGGAATCCCTGGTGATATTCTTGGAGAAATTCGTGGAGGAAAACTTGGAAGAATTCGTGGAGGAAACTTTGGAATTCCAGAAGGAATCCCAGAAGGAATCTCAGGAGGCATCCCTGGTGGAATTTCTGGAGGAATCCCTGGAGGAATTAGTCAAAGAATTCGTGGGGGAATCTCTGGACGAACTACTGGAGAAATCCTAGTAGGAATGATTTATGGAATCCAGGGAGGAAACCTGGAGGATTCTCTTGAGGACTTGCTGGAGGAATCCCGTAAGAAATTCTTGGAGAAATTACTGGAGTAATTTGTGAAGGAAACGTTGGAGGAAACCTTGCATGAATTCCTGGAGGAATTGTTAGGGGAATTTGTAGTGAGGAATGTCTAAAGAAATCCCTGGAGGAAACCTGGAATACTTTCTAAGGGAATCCCTGAAGGAAATCTTGAATGAATCCCAGGAGGTATTCCTGAAGGTATCCCAGCAGTATTCTATGAAGGAATTCTTGGAGGAATCCCTGGAAGAATTTAAAGTGGAACTTTTGTGGAAATTCTTGGTGTAGGTGCTAGAGGAATTTCTGGAGAAGTTCTAGGAAACATCTCTTGAGAAATCCTGAGAAGAATTTTCGGAGCAAGTTTTATTTTTGATGATTATTTTAGGGATTCCTCCAGCGTAACATCCAGGAAATCCTGCCGATCAAGTGATCATCAAGTGATTTTCTCGAGATTTTGCCAAAAAATTCTCCAGCAAATGATCCAAGCATTTCTCCAGGGAATCCTCCAGATTGCCTCCAAGGTTTCTTGCAAGAATTGAACAAGAAATGCCACCTGGGATTATCTTGGAAATTTTCGCCTGGGATTGCTTCATCAGTTCCTCCAGGGATTTCTCGAGGAAATTTTCCAGAGATCCTCCAAGAAATTCTTGGAGAAATCTTAGCAGAAGCTCTTTGAGGAGAAGTCCCTAAAAAAATCTCTGATAGAATTCGTACTATAATAAAAAACTAAAGTATTCTCCGGAGCAGCTCCGGAGGAATTCCTGAAGGAATCACTGAAGAAAGTCTTGGAAAAAAATACTGAAGGAATTTGTGGCGGAAACCTTGGTAAAATCCCTGGGAGAGTTTCTGATAGAATCCCTGAAGGAATTGCTGAAGTCATCCCAGGTGGAATCTCTGAAGAACTCCCTGGAGAAGTTCCTAGAGGATTCGAGGAATTCGTGGAGGAATCACTAGAGGATTTTCTTGAGAAATAACTGGAGGAAACCTTGGAATTATCCCTGGAAGAATTTTAAGTTGAATTTCTGGGGAAGTTCCTGGAGCAACGTTTAGTGAAAGTTCTGGAGGAATTCCTGGAAGAATCCTTTGAGAAATCCCTGGAACAATCCTTGGAGGAATCCGTGAAGAAATGCGTCGAAAAAAAATCCTGAAAAAAATTATACGAAATAATTTATTCCAAAAATTCTACAGAAGATTCTCCGAAAATGCCAACAAAAGTTCAATCAGGAAAAACTTCATGAGTATAATTGGAAATTCCTGCACGAGTTCCTCCAGAAATTCCTCCAAAGATTTCTTCAAGAATTCCTCCAGAGATTCCCTTAACAATTTTTCTAGAGATTCCTTTAAAATTCCTCCAAGAATTTCTCCAAGGATTCCGACAGCCATTTCTTCAGGGATTCCTCCAGGAGCTCCTCAAAGAATTTCCTTCAGAGAATCCAACAGGAATTCCTCCAAAGATAAGGATTGCCCTAGAAATTCCATAAAGGCTTCAGAACTATATTAATTTCTCCATTGATTCCTCATGGTATTCTTCCAGGGATTTCTTCAGGAATATCTGAATGAAATTCTCTAAAGATTCCTCCATGAACTCCTCAAAGGATAACTGCAGGGTTTTTTTAGGGATTACTTCAAACATTCCTTCAGAAATTCCACTTAAATTCCTCCAGAAACTCCAACAGAAATTCTTCAAGGACTTCTTCCAGTATACCTGCAGGAATTCTGCCAGAAATTACTGCTAGAAATCCTCCAGATAATATTCAGGAATTTCTCCGACGATGTCTTACTTTTCTAGGGTTTCTTAGGGTAATCCTCAGTAATTTCAGAAATATCTACAGGAAATCCTCCGGACAGTTCTGAAAATGTTTTAATGTAATTACATCAAAAACTCATTCAAAAAATTCTACACATCCTCTGGAAATTTTTCCAGAAATTCCTTCGGCTTCCACCGAGAAGTGCCTCTGAGGGTTACTACAAATTAGGAATTTCCTTCAGCATTTTTTTTTCTTCTAAAAAACCTGCAGAATTTTAACCTTGAAATGGTTTTGAAAAACTCTTAGGAACTCTTAGGTTTATTCGGAAATTTCTGTCCTATTTTTTAGGAGGAAAATTTCTTTGGCATTTTCCTTGAAAAACTTTACAAAAGTTATTGTATAAATTCTTCAGAATTTTCTTCGGTAGTTCCTTCAAGAGTTGCTATAAGGATTCCTTCAAAAGTTTCTTCGAAAATTGCTCCATGAGAATCATCCAGTAATTTAGGTTGGTTAAGTTGTGAACCAGTTAGCCTAGTGGTTAAGGTAACGGATCGCCAATCCAAAAATTGCCTCAAAAATTTCCCCAGGAATTTTCCAGGAATTCCTCCGGGAAATTTCTCCAGGCAATCCTACGGAAGTTTCTCGAGGGATTCCTAAGGAAATTTCTCTTCCAGGGATTCTACCAGGAATTCCTCCAAGGATTCCTTCACTAATTTGACTATGGATTCCTTAAAGAAATTCTTGAGGATTCCTTGAGGAATTCCTCCAGATCCTTTTCCCATAGTTAACACTGAATAAATTCCTGGAATAAACCCAGGAGAAATTCTTTGAGGTATCCGTGAAGGAAACTCTGGAGGAAATCCTTGAAAATCTTTGCAGGAATTCCTGGAAGAATCTCTGCTGATGGAATAACCGAAGTAATCTCTGGAGCAGTTCCTTGAAACACTACTGAAGGAAACCCAGAAAGCATTCCTGAAGATTTCCCTGGAGAAATCCCAGACGGAATCCTGGGCATAGTGTATCATTGTACTTGCCTCACAATATACAAATTCATGCAATGACAGGCAAAGAAAGCCCTTCAATTAATAACTGGAAGTGCTCAAACAACACTAAGTTGTTGCGAGGCAGGCAAAGTCGCAGTGGGGACGTGGAGCTATAAAGAAGAAGAAGAATTCCTGGAGGAATCGTGGAGGTTTACCTGAATAAATTTCTAGAGCAATCCCTGGAATAATCTCTGCAGGAATCGGTAAATTCACCGATAAAAGCCAATCGAAACAGATAATAAGAATGGTCCCCGGTGATTATTCTTATCCAATATCTGCAGGAATCCCTGGAGGAAATCCTAAAGAAAATCGTGAAGGGATCCTTGGAGGAGTTCGTGGAGGAAACTTTGAAGGAATCCCTGAAGATATTTCTGGAGGAACCCAAGTCCCTGAAGGAATTAATCGAGGCATTCGTGAAGGAAACTGTGGAGAAATTTCTGGAGGAAGCTCTGTATAAATTATTCAAGTAATCCCTGGAGGAAAACTGCAGGAATCTGTGGAGGAATTTCTGGAGGGATCCCTGAGAGGATTCTTTGAGAAATTCCTGAAGGACTTTGTGGAATGAAACTTTGAAGAGTGCCTGAAAGAATGTATGGTTGAAACACTGAGGGAATTCCTGGAGGAATCGCTGAATGATTTTTGTAGTAATTCCTGGAGGATTCTCTGAAGGTAATCCTTGGAGAAATCCCTGGAAGAATTCTTGGTGACTGATGACTTTCAGAAGAAATCTCTCGAGGAATAACGGGATGAACCCCTGAAAGAATTATTTGAGGAATTCCTGGAGGAATCCCTGAAAGTATTCATGAAGGAATCGCTTGAAGAATTGCTGGAGGAATCCTATAGAGAATTCCAGGAGGAATTCATGAAGTAATCCTCGGCGGAATCTCTGGAGGAATCTTCCTGAAAGCATTTTATGTGGAATTTCTGGTGTGATTCCTTTGGGAAATTTTTAGAGGAATTTCTGGAAGCATCCCTTGAAGAATCCCTGGAGGAATCCGTGGTAGAATCCCCGGAGGAGTCCTTTAAAAATCCTGGGGGAATCCCTGCAGAAACTTATAGCGAAACCACTTTTCTGGAGGAATCCTCGGAGAAATCCCTGGAGAGATATTCGAACGAATCCTTGGAGGAAATTCAGGAGGAATTCGTGGAGAATTCCTTGAAAAAAAAAACCCTGACTGAATTTATACGAAATACCTAGAGAATTTTGTAAAGGACTCCCTGGTGAAATTTCTGGAGGAATCACTGGAGAAATTTCTTGTAGCAATTCACGGAGAAATTCCTGGAGAAATTCCTAGAGAAATCGTCAGAGGGATATTATCTGGAGGATTTCTAGCAGAAATTTCTGATCTTTGTACCGAGTTTTGGAACCCTCTACGCAGAATACCCTCTTCGAATGAGTGTAATCAGTTTCGATATCTGTCAAAGGATAAACAAAATAGGGCGGAATTAAAAGGCACGAAACTGATTACACTCATTCGAAAAATGTAATTTATGGCTGAATTCCTGGAGGTATTCTGGAAGAAACCCTTGAAGAATTTCTGTTGGAGTTTCTGGAGGAATTTTATGGGAATTTCTGAAGGAAAGTTTGGAGTATTCAAAAAACCCTGTAGTTATCCTTTGAGGATTTCATGGAGGAATCTTCAGAGAATTTCTTTCAGATATTCCAGGAGAAATACCTGGCGAAATACCTTGAGGCATCACTGGAGAAATTGATGTAGGAATTCCTGAAGTCTTTGTGGAATTTCTAGGGTAATCCTTACAGTAGTCCTTGGAGGAATTTCTGTAAGATTCTCTGAATTCCGCTTCGAATTCTTCCAGGACTTCCTCCAAGAATTCCTTCATGGAATCCTGCTGGGATACCATCAGGAATTTCTCCTGGGATTCATTCAAGATTTCCATCAGGGTATGGAAAGTATTCCAGGTTTCCTTCAGAGATTTCTTTAGACATTCCTCAAGTGATTACACCACAAATTCCCCTGGCAATTCCTCCAGGAATTCATGCAAGGTTTCCTCCAACGTTTCCTTCACAAATTACTCCAGTAATATCTCCAAGAATTTCTTCAGGGATTCCTTCAGAAAGTCCTCCAGAAATTCCTCCAGATTTCCTTCCTGGATTCCATAAATCAATCCTTCAAAGGTTTCTCCAGTAGTTCGTCCAGAGATTCCCCCACGAATTCTTTGACTAATTCCTCCAGGAAATCTTCCAGGGATTCCTCCAGAAATTCCACCAGGGATGCCTCCTGAGATTCCTTCTGGGATTCCTTCTGGAATTCCAAAGTTTCCTCCACGAATTCTCCCAGGTTTTCCTCCAGGAATTCCTCCAGGAATACCACCTCCACATATTCCACCATGGATTTTTTTAGGAACTCCGTCAGGGAGTTCTCCAGATATTCAGGGATTTCCCCAGGCATTTCTCCACTGATTACACAGTGATTCTTCCAGGTTTCCTTGTTAATACCTTCAGGGGATCCTCCAGTAATTTCCCCAGAAATTCCTCCACGATTTCCTCGAATAATTCCTCCAGGTATACCTCATGAAATTCCACCTGGGATTCCTCTAGATATCACATCAGATATTCCTCCAGGGATTGCTCTAGGAATCTCCAAGTATTCTTTCAGAGAATGCTCCAGATATCAATTACTTCAGGAGAATGTTCCAGGTGATTACACCAGAAATTCCTCCAAGGATTCCTCCAGGGATTCTTCCAAGGTTTCCTTCAAAACAAATTCCTTTAGGGATATCTCCAAGAAATTCTTCAGGAATCCTCCAGGGGTTCCTCCAGCGATTGCTTCTAGGATTCCTCCAGGGATTTTTTCAGGGAAACCTCCAGAAGGTTCTCCATGGATTCTTCCAGGTTTCCTTCCGGGACTCCTTGGTTTATACTTTCAGGGGTTCTCCAGAGATTCCTCCACGAATTCTTCGATTAATTTCTCCAGGAACTTCTCCAGGTATACTTCCAGAACTCCACCTGGGATTCCTCCAGAGATTCCTTCAGGGATTCCTCCAAGATTTCCTCTACGAATTCCTCCAGGGAATCCTGCAGAGATTCCTCCGCGGATTCCTCTAGGAATTCCTCCAAGTATTCTTTTAGAGAATGCTCCAGGTATTACTTCAGGATTCCTCTAGGAATTCCTTCAAGGATTCGTCTAGGAATTCCTTCAGAGGTTTTTTCAGACATTCCTCCTGTGATTACACCAGAAATTTCTCCGTGAATTCCTCTAGGAATTCTTCCAAGGTTTCCTCCAAAGTTGTCATCACAAATTCATTCAGGAATTTAAACAAAAAATCCTTCAGAAATCCCTCCAGGGATTCCTCCAAGAATACTTCCAGGAATTACTTCTTGGATTCCTTCAGGGATTTCTCCAGAATTCTTTCAAAGATTCTATCAGGGATTATTCTTGAAATTCCTCCAGATACTCCTCCAGAGTTGTGTCCAAGAATTGCTCCAAGAATTGTTCCTGGAATTCCTCCTGGGGTTTTTTCAAACGTTCATCGACGCAATGTTCCAAGGATTTCTCAAAAAAAAAAAAACATGTAGCAATTGTGCTATAAATTTTTTCAGAGGCTTTTCCAGGAATTTCACCAGAAATTCCTTCAGGGATTCCTCCAAGGATTTCTCCAGAGATTCATCCAGGGATTACTTCTAAGATTTCACTAGGGAAACCTTTAGTAATTCTTTCTGGAGTTTCTTCAGGAGTTTTTCCAGTGGTTCTTCTAGTTAATGCTCCAGAGATTATTAGATTACTTTGGTTATTCCTCCAGAAGAGATTCTTCCAGAAATTCCTTCAGAGATTCCTCAAGGAATTCCTCCAGAGTTTCCTCCAGGGATACCCCAAAGAACATCTTTTGGAATTTCTCCAGGAATTCCTTCAGAGATAACTATAAGAAAAGGAACTGGAGGAATTCCTCAGTGAATCCCTGGAGGAATTCATGGAGGATTTCTTTGGGGATCCATGGAAAAACTAGTAAAAGAATCTCTGGAGGAATCCTTGAAGGAATTCCTGATAGAATCCCTGTAGGACGACTTTTAGTAGAAATCCCTGGAGAAATTTCTGGAGGAATCTCTGAAGGAATTCCAAGAGCAATTCTTGGTAAAAATACTGGAGGGATTCTTAAAGAAATTCCTATTAAAATTGCCAGAGGAATTCCTGAGGGATCTCCTCAAGTAATCCCTGAGAGAATTTCTGGAGAAATCTTTAAAGGAATTTCTTGAAAAATATCTGCAGGAATTGTAACAAAATCTCTGGAGGCATCACTGGAGAAATTAAATGTAGGAATTGCTGAAAAATCACTGATGAATTTCTGGGGAAATTCTTGCAGGAGCCCTTAGAGAAATTTCTGAAGAATTATTGGGAAGAAAATTTCTTGAAGAATTCATGCAGGTACTCCTGGAGGAATCGAAAATTCCTGGAGAAGTCCCTGGATGAATTTCAGGAGGATTCCCTAAAGGCATTCCTGGAGAAACTGTAAGGGATATTCTGAAGGAATCCCTAGAGGAATCCCTGCAGGAAATACTGCCGGAACTTCTGAAGGAACTCATGTTGAAATCCCTAAAGAATTTACTGGAGGAATCCTTGGATGAGTTCCTAGAGGTATTCCTGGAGGAGCTTTTAGAGGAATTGTGGAAGAATCCCTAAACGTATTCCTGGAGGAAATTCTGCAATAATTCCTGCAGTAATGCCTGTAGAAATCGCTGGTCCTTTGGAGACCTTTGAGAAATTCTTAAAGGAATCCCTAGAGGAATCTCTGAAGGAGTTCCTGGAGGAATCTCTGCTGGAAGTCTAGAAGAATCTCCGAAATAATTTTGGAGGAATCGATGGAAAAATTCTTATGGAAATCTCTGGGGGAATTACATTCAAAATCTTAATATCAGTCAGAAATCCTAATTGAGTATGTCGTTGTTGCTTTCGAAACTTGACCAAAACTACAAGGTCCCGAGTAGAGACAGAGCACAAAGTGTTCCGAATATTAGTCATGTTGATTGAGATAGATTTAACATGACCGAGGTTGCTAAATCCTGTTCTTACCTATTTGTTGGCGAATGAGTAAGAGCAGAAGGCAGCAAACTTCGATCAATCTCAACCTAATTCGCCAAAAAGGACTAGTTTGGAACGAATAAATTACGGCAGACCACACTGGGCTGGGCACGTAGTGCGAATGTAAAAAAAAAGAATAATAATTAAAACAATATTCAGCATGGAACCAGGTAAAGGTCGCTGACCACATGGACGTCTGCGAACGCACTGGCTACACGTGGTTGAAACAGACCTGAGAATAATTAAACGTTCGGGGAAACAAGAGGAACAGCGCCCAAGACCGACAAAGACTGTGCAGTACTATACGCTCAAAGCTAGAGTAAAGTTACTTTATAGCCAACAAGGTTACTTCTGGGATCACCATCTAACTATTAAAATCATCGTGAACCTCCAGATATCGGCAACAATAGTTTTATTCTGGTGTTTCCCATCCCCCAAGACGATGCCGGAATAATAAGATACCCTAAACAAGCCTCTCAGGCTGATAGTCCCAGTTACTGTCTACCAAAATCCAACCCTCTTCCCGGAATTATCATGAGCTTCCCAGAATCATTGGGACTACAAAAAGCATTCAACTGGGACTACAAAAGCGGCGTCGTTCTTTTCACTCCTGCGCCACCGCGCCATTCTGTTGTTGTTCGGCGCGGGGAATCAAGTAGCCATGTGTGCGAAGTAAACATGACGCTAGTTTCGCAGTCACAGTGGGGTCAAGAGAGCTAATAACTGATGCACTTGCTGAAGCAAATTTATGATGCAAAACAGTGCATTCAAATCAAAATTGCGGGAAAATGGCAAGAGTTAGGAGTTTGGTGCCAAAGAACGAATTGTAGGGCATTTCAAGGCGCTCAACTTTGTCTAAGGAAAAAAATAAGTTAATTACGCATTTTTCCGAGTAAATCGACAAAAACTGATTAAAATCCACTTACTTTTCACTTATTTGTTCTTAAAAAGTGAGTAAGTAACAAAAACTTGCATGTTCGAAGATGGCGTTCAATAGCAAATTTCATAATCTTTCAAACGGTGCTGAGAGATCTTGAATAAGTTTAACCGTTTTCATGTTATAGCCGTTTTATTGGAAGCATTGTCAAAATCATGAAAAGTTCAATAACTCCGTAATGGTTGAGATTTGACCATATGCGTAGAACAATTTTTTTCATCAAATATCATCCTTAATCACCCCCTGAAATATTCTGGGTAAGGAACCCAACACCCTGTATATTACTGAAAGCTGTAGCCAATGCCGAATTAATAACCGATTGCACTAGTCGCTTTATTTACTTTACTATATTGACGACGACTGTTTTGAAGACTTTCGAATAGTTTGGCGTTTCAGTCTTTTCGGGGTCAAAAACAACTAAATGTTTTCTTCTTCCAACGTTTTGATCCTTATTGGATCTTCCTCAGGGAATCTGTAATTTATTATAGTCGTTTTCATAGGTTTTAACACTTTGGACTACACTTAACACATACCGAATGAAATTGTTGCTTTTTCGTCCAGTGGTAGTTTTTTAAATAGAACAAACTAAAACTGTCATTTTGAAAATTGTACGTAAAGGTAGTGGATAGCGGTCCGGTTTCCGACCAACGAAAATATCTTTTTGAATTTGAAGGTTTTTCGGAACAGAAAAAACGGACAAATTGTAAGTAGACAGTGACATTAAGGTATTCCTTAATTGACAATAACCTTTTATAGCAAAAAACAACAAATGACGGTTAAAAGTTTTAAAAAACTACCACTGGACGAAAAAGCAACAATTTCATTCGGTATGTGTTAAGTGTAGTCCAAAGTGTTAAAACCTATGAAAACGACTATAATAAATTACAGATTCCCTGAGGAAGATCCAATAAGGATCGTTGGAAGAAGAAAACATTTAGTTGTTTTTGACCCCGAAAAGACTGAAACGCCAAAACTATTCGAAAATTTATTTACTTTACTAACAAATCAGAAGAATATCAACCAAAGTTAACGATTCGGCCCATTGTGCTTAGATCGACAACCCGACTAAGCGATACATCCACTACTGGAAAGGGGTTTCAGCGATAATTAATGGTTCGATTTCCATGCCAAGGACTCCCGCTCCTCCCGTTATCCTCAACAAACGTAAAGAAGAAGTTCCCTCCTGCACCCACACCACCAGAGAACCTGCCAGCAGGGCTCGCTCGGCACAAACGGCATCAGCAGCAGCCGCCCCAAACAAGGATTAGGACAGCTTGTCGACGTTCTTTTTTTTTGCTCGCGCTGCCGCCGCCGCCATCGTGCCCATTGCCCAAGTTCGAGAACCGTGAGCCGAGATTTAATCAATCTCGTTCCGAAAAGGGATTACATGGCGTAATCGAAACCGGCCAAACCAAATGGAAAAACAACCAACAACCTTGGCCATCGACCGAAAAAAAAAACTAGGTGGTGGTGGGGGAGGCGTGGCGTTGAGGGAAGGATGTAAGCACCACATGGCAATCGGTAAGATAAGACAAGTTGGGCGCGCGCAATTGATGATGGTTTCTCCCGACCCCGAAAACCGGGGGGCCATGGTCATGGATGGGTACGAGTGATGGTGTCGATAAAAAGCGATCTGGAAATATGATAAATATACGGATTCAAGTTCTGCCATGGATATTTGCTTTGCTAAACTGTGGGGATATTGGAATTGAGTTTTTGCTCGGATGGCGTGCGATGATGGGTTGGAATTTGCGGCCGGAAACTTGTTGGAATGGGAGGGAATTTGTTTTCTAGCTGATAAAGCGGGACGATTCATCAAATCGAGGAGGTTGATTTGAATTATTCATTTCGGTGCAGGGAGGACTTCGTGGAGTTTGTAACCGTAGTAATAAGATTAAATCATACTTGATTAACGTGCCCGGTCCCAGAAACAGTTTCAAAGTGCACGCTCCGACAAAACTATAAAACAGCGGTCTTGTTATTCCGTACACTTTTATCAGATTGAAACTGCCCTCTACGCACGTCGTGTTATTCCGTGGTCACAAAGCCAAGTAATTTTTGCTATCTTTCCTCTCTTTCTAACAATTTGCCTCGCGATTTTGAAGAAGGAAAAGTCAATTTCTACAGCTCTGACGTAGCTGAAACTTTAGTCGATTGTTCACCAAAAGCGAGCAAATGAACGATCAAATTTGTAGTCAAAAATATGAAGTAGAAGTTGAGATTTGCATCTTTTTAACGACAGAGCAATGGCGGACGATTCAACCACCGTCCCGTCCGGCCTTAATACCGAACCGAAATCGTTGTTACGTGATGGTTTCTTATATAGCAACTGACCTGCCTTAACGGATAATACGAGGGTAAGTTTTTCGAAAAGCTGTTAAGTTTTGTTCCCAGATAAAGAAAAACAAATACACTGAAGTTTCTTTTTGCCATAGGCTGGAGGAGCATAAATTTAAAATATACATAAATAAAAAAACCCAGATTAATCCACCTAGTGGTGATAGTGCCTTTCTCGTCGAATATGTACTCATGATCTTTTCGTCGACGTTAGCCAAAATGTTCCTGAATCTGAGAACTCCTTATATAGAAAAGCAACATTTTTAACAAAGCCATCATAGATTTGGGAAACTTATTGATGGCACACATTCCGGTGTTATGTTTAACGACAAAACAGAGCTGACAAATATCAGACCTCTCAGTTGGCTACTTGACTACCTTAACTTTATTCAAAATCACAGATCATTTACGATCTTCGACAAAAATTTGTTTGGTCACTTTAGGCTATATTTTATATTTTATTGACCTCCTATTAGAAAAATGCAGAAAAGGGAAGTTTTCCTTTCAAATTTCAATCGCAATGAGTAGATCGAGGCTCAACCAGCCGCACCCAAATTGTGAGAAGCAATTTTAGACGCGAAAGGGATTGGAAAAACTTTATTTGGTGTTGATGCCATCAAATTATAATTTTCCCATTAATGGTTGATTCATCCTACTATATATTTACACCGCAGGAATCTGAAAAGGTGTGATTTGATGAGATCGCTTTGGTCACGATTTTGATCTCTTGCTATATGAAGACTTCAACAATTTTATCCCGACATTTACCAGGCCATAAAAAAAATCACGATTTGATTTATTGCTAACATTGATTTTGTTCACTTTCATGATTCGGCTATTTGATGTCCCGCATGCATGGGTTTGGTTCAATTTTACGTTTGATTACATCCGGCGGGAAAACTGGAACTCATCCGTAGTTTCGCCCATGCTAAAAAGCCGTGAATTCATGTGTTGAATGCATGGGTTGACATTTGACCAATTCCGGCGGGACACTCGGAAACCGTTTCGGATCACTACCGGTGGTTTCTAATGTGATCTGAGGCTGAAGCTATGTTCACTTAGAATCCGAAATCATGTCACATTTTCTAGTGGCGCTCTCAGTGAACATAATCATCATTCTTTTGCAGCACTCTGATCATACACTAATCCTCTTTAAATGGTGAAAATTTCATCGATTTTCTTGCAACGAGTGAAAAGTTATTTCAGATTGAAGACAAGAGGAGGAAAGAAATGTTGCACAGACATGTTGAAAATTTAGCGTGGTCAGGTACGACAGTCGCGAAAAATGTAAATATTGTCAAAACCATTATGTGTTATGTGCACAGATGTTGTTAACCATGGCATAAGGAAGTATCCTCGGAAGAAAAAAGCTTGGGTTCATTGATAAATCTGCTTTGAATTTGAAGATTTGGCAAGAAGTTCGAACTCTGGGCATGGTTTTTTCGCAACAAGATGATGAGAACCAATTCATACAAGGATGACAGCCTCAAGAATCGCGTGCTGCTTTTCAAAAATGCACACAAGGGATATGTAGAGGTTTTACCTATTTTGATGAGCTGCCATGACAGCCGGAGACGTTCAGTGGTATCGTCACAGATGGGTAGTGTTTATCAACGAAAAAAACACTCAAATTTCGCGTTTTCTCAATTCACTGAATTGCCCCTCATTTCGCAATAAAAAAAAGTTTGGCAATTTTTCTTCGGAATCCTAGTCAGACTAGTCAAGGCACTCAGGACACTGCATAGATGACCTGATTGTTGAACAAACGTGCGGAAGGGGTTGTTGCTAAAATTTACCACCGTTGTGCAGATTTTTAGAGAGGTCAACACTGAAAAAGTGAGAAAATGTATGAAAAATAAAAATAAATAATTTCAATGATATTTTTCCATGAAAGTACAATAAATAAACTTAACACCGCTAGCCATCATGGTTTCTCATAGCGGAAATCATGATGGTTACAGGTCGCAAGCCCTGGTAAAGTGTGGAACGTTTTAATGGCTGTGATCCCTGACCATCATGTAATCAAAATCCCAGGGATACTCAAGTGACCATACTGTTGGGTTGTGGGGGTTGCGTGTGTGGGGTGCATATATTGACAAGCATTGCTATGGATCGTTAGGGCTGAGTAGGAGCGGTGAATGGATCTACGATTGCTTAATTGCGATTATACCTACTTACTGGTATAGTCGTGGTTCAGCAGTGGTGGTGCCGCTTTTCGCTTGTGTTCGGCCTAGGTGGTTTGTTTAGGCGGTGCGGGTAGCAAGGATGGGAAAAAATCACTCATTTATTGCGCATCCCTCACTCACAACCACGCACAATCTGATGCGAGTGTGCTTCTCCCCCAGTCAAGCAGAATGTTTCCACATTCATTGCACATTCTTTTTAATTGCCGAGCACCAAGCGACGCAAGCAACGACGGCCGAAAGAATCGCTACTGAGTCTGTGTGCCGAAGACGAACGAACCAATATTGAACGAATGTTTGTATACTGAATCGGGTGCGAGAGCATTCGTTTTGGAACGTTCACTCAGCGTTCAGTGGAAGCATTCAGTACTGGGAATTGAATCAGTGAGCGCGTTTTGATTCGATCAGCTGAATGCCGCTCGGTTGTTGAGAGAGCGAACGTCCTTTTCGTATACACCGATCCTAGCTGATGCATTTCACACTCTATTTGTTTCTCTTCTGATTCGCTTCGATGTCGTCGGTGGCGAGCCGTTCGTGTTGCGTTCATTCATGGTGCGCCGTGCTCTCACTCAGTATTAGGTTGCTGGTGTTCTTTTGGCTATTTTGCATCGCCGGCATTCGGGTGAGCGAATGAGTTTTCCCATGCTTGGCGGGTAGGTCTGTATGTACTTCGTACGTGCAGTGCGTACGGCTCCTACGGCTCAGCATTGTGGTTACTTGGGTAGTGTAGGATAATTGGGTTTGGGACTGAGGGGGTCGTCATTGATTCTGCCGACACCATTGCGTGCTCATTGTTGACGGTTGTGTTGGTGACGATTTCTTCAGCTTTAGAATCTCATTTATTCCACGCACAAACTTTGGGAGGAGGGACTGCTTTGTAATGCAAGAGAGGGATTTAAACTCTTCGTTACGGGTTGGGTGAGGTCATGCAGATAGAAGCAACCCAGGTGACCATGCGGCACGGGTCGTGATGGATGCATGAGTGCAGTGTGTGTGGGGTGCGCTACCCTGTGGGTGCAGTTGAGTCCGGGTTGGAGTGGAAAGAGACTTTTCTCTACCCTAGATCGGTTTCGGTTGTACGGACGGGGTAGTGTTTGGCTTATTTGTGACGTGTTGTGTGGGATTTGCGGCCCGAGCTGCGCGGTTACTTAGGAAGTATTGTGCTCTGCAATCTAGATTTTGGTTTTAAGATGAAGCTATGGCTGGGCTGTGCCTCGGATTTGTTGGGCGCAGGTCGGGAGAGCTGATGGCGGTTTGTGCTGGAGGGTTTGCTCGATTGGTTAATCACTGGTGGTGGCCAGTTGATTGACTTGTCGGCGCTGCCTGTCATTTGGTTCTTGGGGTTTGTGCTCTCGAGATTCGGGGCGTTGCTTCGTTGTATCTTCGCTTTAATACTAATATTCCTTGTTTGATTTAACTGACTGTTATGTACAGGCGCTTAACTCATTCTATTTCATAGATTGCCAGATTTAAGGGTAATGGTTCAATAGGGTGTTAGCAATCAGAGTGGATTAGAACGAGTTGGCGCCTACAATACACCAACACTAACACACATACACCAATACTTACACGCACACATGCACCTACAACTAGCTGTAAAAGACCAGTGGGCGGGACAATGGTGCCTACCCAACAGTTGTAGGTGGGGTGTTTGGCTTAGCTACATGACTTGGTCCGGCAAGCCCATAAACATCAATTGGTAGACGTATTGCCTAGTGAAAAGACAACGCAGATGGGCGAAAGCCAGGGGATGCGTTGATAATAGCAGAATAGCAGAATAGCAGAATGAAAGTACAATAAATAACCTTTGTTTTGAGGGCTTACCCTTTTATGTTTGTTATTCCATCCCTAAGATATACGTGATTTTGTCATTCCGGATTCTAAATGAACATAGCTTTATTTTCTTGCTAACCCTTCGATAAGTTATCGAAAAAGCCGCGATTTTATGTGTCGCATGCATGATTTTGCTTCACTTCTCTATTTGATTACTTCTGGTGGAACACCCGCAACCTATTCCGGAACACTATTATGCGATAGTCTTAGATGTGACGTGCGACTATTTTCTTGCTGACCCTTCATCAGAGTATCAAAAATGCCGCTATGGTTTGTTTCCCTTCAATATTTTATCACTTCTGGCGGGACACTCGTTACCAGTTCTGGAACACTACCGGTTCTCCCAAATATATCCTGAGACTTTTTGCTAGATAACTGTTCATTGGGCTATTGAAAAAGCCTCGATTTGATGTGTCGCATCCCAAGTAACAAAATTAAATTTATAATGCTTTTGAAGTATTCTTCAACACCTGTTCTTTAAAACCATGCATAAACCAAATTGTTCTGCAAAACGACATCAACTCAACCATAAACCCGCCATAAGACCAAAGAGGCCCATCCTAAGATTCTCTTGGAGAGTTGTTTTTAAAATTCTCTTAAAACTTGTTGTACTTCCCAAGTTGTCCTCAAGGCGAATTGCTCTCTCCTTGTAGAATTCTTCAAGTGCACGATAAAACGATAATAAATTTGTCGGGGTTGTTGCTGATGCAGCTTTTATGTCGACAGAAAAGTTTGGTGAATTAAATTGAAATTAAAAATACAATCAAAATGTCACATTATTGTAATCGGGATTAATTTAGTACACAAATTGGAAATATTTCCGTGGTGTAACAAGGATGCCAAATGCCAAGCAAAATTCATCGTATATATGTTGCAAGATACTTCCAAAAATAGCAACGCGCTTCCATTATAACGCACTAATAAAATATTTAAAAATATTATTCCTGGTCATGCGAACATTGCTCATGAGTTTTCACAACATGGCTTCCATTGAAATCTAGGCCGGTGGTCGGTCCATCATCGATGGTTTTAATCAACATCACCATAAGATCATCTTAAATTTCTTTCAACTCATGCCAGAGCTAAAAGCATAAGTCAAGAACACTAGGATTAATAACGTTCTCAATGCAGCCTGGTTGGCCTCCATCAAGAACGTCTTAAATTTATTTCATCTTATGCAAGGGTAAGAAGTATTACTCAAGAGTACTCAGGTTTATAAAGTTCTTGAGTTAGGTTTATGCAAACTCCGACAAGAACGTCATAAATCATGAACGCCAAATTGTAAACAAATAATAAATTATCGCACCGCGGTGGATTTTGTGAATCTCGTCCGATGAATTTAATTATCAACCCGGTACCGTTGCCAACCAGGCAGATCTTTTTCGATAACCGGCCTTGATGCGGTGCAGTGCATCATTCCTCCGGTCAGCACTTCCAACAGGTAAGTAGTTGTTGATTTTGAAGATCGATAATTGGAACCCCGATTGCACGGGAATCGACGTCCTGGATGACCATACCCACCCCATTTCGGATGCTGCAACCGGAGGAACTTGGCACTGCACCGCGTCGCGGTTGGGTTTCCGGGTAGGTGTTCTTGATTGGCAGCAATAATAGAACGACGAGAATCAAAATCTGATGCGTGAGTTTTTTCTTGTATTTTTTATGTACCAAACTGTTCTCATGCGAGAACAGTTGCTCTTGATCAAGAACGGATGATTGAAGATAACCACAAGAACCTTATAAAACTGAAAATAAGTTCAACAGTTCTTGTTGTGTTTATGGTTTTATGAACTGAACCTCAAGTATTCTTGGAGGTGTTTTTAAAACCACATATTGACGAAGAATAGTTGTGCTCAGCTGAAACTCCGATAAGATCAACTAGAATATGCAATGTTCCGATAAAACTATCATAAAAACAAATAAACCAAATAGAATCAAGATTGTTACTTGGGATGCATAGGTTCGGGCTATTATATTTGACCACTTACGACGGGACACCCAAAATCGATTCCCAGAATCGATTTGTTATCCCAAATATGGTCTGATACTATTTTCTTGCTAACCGTTTATCAGGTAATCTTATAGATCATTCGAAATATCGCATGTATTGGTTTTCTTGTACACTTGACCATTTCCGGCAGGACACCCGGAATCGGTTCCGTAACACATTGATATGGTCTGAGACTAATTTCTTGCTAACTGTTCATCATGTTACCTTAAATTAGATCCCTAATGTGGTTTTAGCCTACTTCCTTGATTACTAGTCATCAGGTTATTTAACACTTATGTGGCCGGCAGGGTACCCGGGTACCTTTTTCAATTTCAAATCTCGATATTTTAATGGTTGTTGAGACTAGGATGTTGGAACTCTGTTAGATCTTATAACTCGTGAATATACATCTATTAATGGGGTTGACCGAATTTTAAAGTGAGGAGGGGCATGGGGAGGGGCTCCTGCATTTTTTTTATTACGTGGAAGGCCGGCAGGGTACCCGGGTACCCACGAAATTGAAATGATCATATCTCCGTCAATTTTTCATAGATTTTGGAAATTTTCAGCTCATTCAACACAGAAACTCATCATCTATCGGGACAATATTTGGTTAGACCGATCTTATCACCGTGGTTTTCGGAAAATCCATATTTTTGGGAGCATGTCCTTATACCATATTGAAACCCACATTGTTAAGGCTAGGATATCTTAATGTTTATGGTCAACCATGGCCCCACGAGAAGCGTGTTCCGAAATCACAGTTTCAAAGTCAACACGTTTTATGATTCCAGGCCAGTCAGATACAATATGCCAAAGCAATTTTACGATGCTTGGTACCGAAATTGCTACTAACCTACCGAAAATCCCGTATATTGTATTGTATAAAAACATGGATCCGTAAATCCGGATTTTCCGGTACCCATGGTGATCGGACCGGTCCAACCAAATACGATCTCGATAGATAATGAGTTTCTGAGTTGAATGAGGCAAAAACTTTCAAAATCGGTGGAAAAATCGCTGAGATATGATCATTTGCATTTCGTGGGTACCCGGGTACCCTGCCGGCCTTTTGCCGGCCTTCTGTTTTTTTTTTTTTTTGTGCTGGCCACACTACGGTTAAAAAGCCGTGATTTGATGTGTCGCAATCATGGGTTTAGTTCACTTCTACATGTGGCCACTTCCGGAGGGACACAAGGAACACTACCGGTTCAGATATCTGTCTGAGACTATTTTCTTGCTATCCGTTAATTAGGTTGCAAGAGTGTGGTTCACTTTCATATTAGGCCACTTCCGGCGGGTCATCCGGAATTGGTTCCGGAATACTACCGACAGACCCCAATGTGGTCTGAGCCTACTTTCTTAATAACCGGTCATCAAGTTATTGGAAAAGCTGTGATTTGATGTGTCGCATGCATGGGTTTGGTTCACCATTATATTTGGCCAATTCCGGCGGGTCTCTCAGAACCGGTTCCAGAACACTACCGGTTTAGATATGGTCTGAGACTATTTTCTTGCCAACCGTTAATTAGGTTATCAAAAAAGCCGTGCTTCGATGTACCACATGCATGGGTTTGGTTAACTATTATATTTTGGCCACTTCCGGCGGGACACTCGGAACCGGTTCCGGAACACTACCGGTTCAGATATGGTCTGAGACTATATTCTTGCTAACCGTTCATCAAGTTATCGAAAATGCCGCAGTTTGATGAGTCGTATGTATGGGTTTGGTGCATTTTCATGTCTGGCCCCTTCCAGGGGTACCAGTCCGGAACACCTAAATGGCCATAAATCCGGAACGGCTGGACCGATCCGAACCATTTTCAACAGGAAACAATGGGACCAGATTCCGCGTCGAATGAACCGTCGGTCATTAAAATCGGTTGAGGTTTACTGTCAAAAAGTAATGTGAGTTTTTTTGTCCACACACATACACACATACACACATACATACACACAGACATCACCTTAATTCGTCGAGCTGAGTCGATTGATATATGTGACTCGACCCTCCGAGCTTTCTATCAAAAAGTCATTTTTGGAGTGAACATATAGCCTTTCCGGTACACTTAGTGTACGAGAAAGGCAAAAAGGCATAAGCAGAGGGAATTTTGCGCATAAATTGAGTCAGGGCTTTAATGAGGAAACTTTGATCGCTAGCACAGGTCTTGCTCATGGGCATTTTAGATAAGGCCAAGGGGGTTTCCAAGAATTTCCAAGTGATCCCAAAAAAGGGGTTCCAAGGGAAAGGGCTTTGTTTGGGGCGTTTCAAGAGGTTGTTTCAAGGGATTTTAAGAGCCTTTTGGGAGCGTTCCGACAGATTTCGTAGGCGTTTCAATGGGATTACGGGATATCAGGGCGGTTTCAATAGTATGATGGGGGTTTCAGGGACGTTCCAAGTGTGGATATTGGGTAACTCACTGGATCAATCCATTCCCCGCCATCTTAGCAAACTACAGTAGAATCACTTGGCATAATACGGAACCACACGATGAAGGCGACTTGCTCCGCCAAAGCACCTCTCCTCAATGAGGCAGCTTCACACTGACAACCTCG
Organism: Aedes albopictus; assembly: GCF_035046485.1. Lineage (NCBI taxonomy): Eukaryota > Metazoa > Arthropoda > Insecta > Diptera > Culicidae > Aedes > Aedes albopictus. Next base: position 181,319 of record NW_026916482.1, read on the forward strand.
TCATGGTGCTAACTGTCACTGATGCTTGTTAGGGGAAGGACACGCAAGGGGAATAACACTAAACTATATTCACACCCCACATCAAGGAGCTTAAAGGGCGAGTCAAGGGAAATCTCACGAGCCTTTAAAGGGCTTCACAAGGGTTTCAGGGGTGTATCAAACCTTTCAGATTCTTTTCAGATTATTTCAAGCGGTTTCAGGAACCTTTTAAGGGTGTTCCAAAGGTTTCCAGGGGTCTTCCAAATGGATCACGGGGATGCTAAGGGCATTACAATGGGGTTATGGAGGTGTAACTGCGCTTCTTGGTATTTCAAGGGTGTTTCAAGAGATTTCAACTTTTTCTGGCAAAAGGTTATTGTGACCATTTGTGCATTTCGACGGCGGCGGACCCAGCGTGCATCAGTGTGTAAATGGGATTTCGTCCAGGTGCCGGTGTCGCGCGCTTTTGCTTCGGTGGTTCGATTCTTTTTCTATTTAGTTTTCTATTCGGTAGTGTGCATTTCGACGGCGGTGGACCCAGCGTGCATCAGTGTGCAAATGGGATTTCGTCCAGGTACCGGTGTCGCGTGCTTTTGCTTCGGTCGTTCGATTTTTCTTTTTCCCTATTCGGAAATGAGCATTTCGTTGTGTCGCGTTTTTTGTAGCAACACTGAACGATCACCTGACGTGGGTGATCAGTTGTTTGCTTCTCATATGAGTGCGTTAGCTTTCATGTTCGGTCGTGCCATTTGCAGTAAAAATATTTGGCGACTAGCTTCCGCGGTTCTATTCGAAATATTAAGTAACCACCTGACGTGGGTGATCGATTGTTTGCTTTCCGTGTGAAGCGAATAATAGTGTGTTAGATTGCATATTTTGTCGCGTCGTTTGCAATAAATATTAAGCGACTACCTGACGCGGGTGGTCGATTGTTTGCTTTCCGCGTAAATCAAACAATAGCGCGGCAACCAGCATGACACAAAGGTCATATTACTTATCAAAGTGAATCCAGACCCAACGATACCTTTCCCACTAACAAACACTCCTTCCTGCAGCCTTTGGTGGAGTCGCAGCGGTAAACGCGGGCCTTCACTTAACAAAGGTTGTTACTAATATTCCTTCCCTCTTCCAACCTGACTGCAAGGACGTGGCCGGCGCCGTTATTGTACCGTTAAAGAGAGTCTCTGAAGCGTGCACAGTGAGAATGTTGACCACTCCCAGTCAATTATTCAGTTGATTCATTGTGCAACTATCATTGGTTCGGGTCAATCACGGAATAGCAACCATAAATGTGTGCAGTCAGTCTAAGCTAAGCTAAGCTAAGCTAAGCAAAAGGTTATTGTGACCATAACAAATTGCAAATGCTCCATAGAAAATCAAAAAGCGCTCCCTAAAGAATGAACATATGTTCCATGAAAATGTGCAATATTACCAATAAATAATTGAAAACGTTCCATACTTTATAAAAAATGTACCGGTAAAACAAAAAAAAATTCTCATTAAAAGTGCAATTTTGTACCAATAAATAATACTGAAATGCTCCATAATAAAATACAAATGCTCCATAAAAAATAAAATTGTACCCATAGTAAATTGAATATTGCTCCATAGAAAAATTAAATTGCACCATAAAAAATTGAAATTGCACCATAGGAAATAGATAAATGCTCCATAAGTATTATCAAACTTCACCATATAAAATATGACTTGCTCCATAAAAAATGAAAATTCTCCATAACATTAAACATCTGCACCTCTAAAGTGGTGCTATGTAAAGCAATTCAGCACTGCCGAATTCAAATCATGACAATATGATATCTATGGAGAATTTTCAATTTTCATGGAGCAATTCATATTTTATATGTTTGCAATTTGATAATATTTACGGAGCATTAAGCTATTTTCTATGGTGCAATTTCAATTTTTTATGGTGCAATTTAATTTTTATACGTAGCAATATTCAATTTACTATGGGTACAATTTTATTTTTTTATGGAGCATTTGCATTTTATTATGGATCATTTGTGCTTTATTATGGAGTATTTCATTATTATTTATTGGTACAAAATTGCACTTTTAATGAAAAAAAATTATGTATTACCAGTACATTTTCTATACAGTATGGAACGTTTTCAATTATTTATGGGTAACATTTCACATTTTCATGGAACATTTGTTCATTATTTATGGAGCGCTTTTTGATTTTCTATGGAGCGTATCTATTTGTTTATGGGTGCAATAAATAGGCTGCCTTTTTTCTGGTGGACTCTCGAAGTTTCAGGGCGTTTAAGAGCATTTCAAAGGGATCACGGGAATTTCTGGAGTGTTTCTCTAGTATGAGGCGCCCCAGAGACCCCCTCAAACCCCGTGAGAACTCTTGAAAATCCCTGAGACCCCCTGATACGACCCTGAGACATCCAGGTGCCCTCTGAGACCCCTTGAAATGCTCGTGAAACCTCTAGATACCCTCCCGGAAACCCAAAGACCCAAAAACGCCGCTGAAATCCCCTGTAACGCTCCTCAGACCCATGTGTAAGAGTTACACATTCACAAAATCTGCTCCTGCGTCCACAAAATCGTTAAAGTTGCATTTTTTTGTATGGCAATCTAGCTAGGTTTACTAATGACCTTGATGAACCAAAAAATATAGCCATTTCGCATCTAGAATAGTGTACGAGCAGATTTTGTGAATGTGTAATTCTTACACATTTTATGAGTGGTGTGGAAATTATGCATTTATGAGTAGGTCTTACACATTTTAGTGCTGAGCAGTTTTAGCGTGTGTAGTGCCACTGATATCCCCTGGAATGAACCATGATGTTCCTTACAAGTTGCACGAAACAACTCGTGCAGATTGGGAAGTCGGAGGTCCCACTGTTCGTCAAGGATCAATCAAATTCTATACAGATGGCTCAAACGTTGGAATAAAAACGGGAACAGGAATCTACGGTCCTGGAATGCAAACTTCAGTGGCGATGGGACACTGACACTATCCTACGGTGTTTCAAGCAGAGATTCTTGCTATTTTGAAATGCGAAAATTTCTGCCTTGAGAGAAAATACAGATATGCAAATATTTGCATTTTCTCAGATAGTCAAGATGCACTAAAAGCATTGTGCGCTTACAAATGCACTTCAAAGCTTGTCTGGGAATGTATTCTTTCACTGCGCAGGCTGTGCCAAGGGAATTCAGTAAACTTATACTGGGTTCCAGGTCACTGTGGCATTGAAGGGAATGAAATGGCAGACGAGCTCGCTAAAAGTGGTTCCAATTAACAGTTTGCTGGCCCAGAACCATTCTGTGGTATATCAAACTGTACAAATAAAATGGACCTGAAACGCTGGGCTGAGCAGAGGGTGATATCCAATTGGATGGATGTCAAAAATTGCAATCAGTCAAAACGATTTATAACACCAAATGCTTATAAAACCAAAAAGCTCTTAGAGCTCAACAAGAGAGCTCTATGTACATACACTGGCCTAGTAACTGGACACTGCCCGAGCAGGTATCACTTGAAAAATATTGGCCATATTCAGAGTGATATCTGTCGTTTCTGTAATACGGAACGTGAAACCTCGGAATATCTGCTTTGCAGTTGTGGTGCTTTATACACGCGCAGGCAAAGATTTCTAAATAGCGGTTGCTTGCAACCCAGTGAGATCTGGTCTGCAAAACCTGGGAAGGTCTTGGAGTTTATCAATTCCATTGCACCTGACTGGGAGACGACGCGTCGTGGCAGTAGCTGATTACTTGACACATGGTAATTAGCTGGCTAGATGCGAATAACAAAACGGGACATGCCACAAAAGTTCAGCCTATTGGACGCAGTGGCTTAATTTCCCCAACAGGGGAGGAAAAAAAATCCCCTAGAACACCCCTGAAATTCCCTGAGCTCCCTTGAAACGCTCCTGATACCCTCTGAAGTGCCCCTGTGCCCCCTAAAGCACAATTGTGACCCCTTGAAACGCTCCTGAGACCCATTGAAACGCCCTGGAGCCCCATGAGACCCCCTTAAACCCCCTCAGACCTGATGGTACCCCCTGAAATTCTCTGGGTTCCCCTTGAATTGAAGGAAGAGAAACGGGTTTTTCATTCCGTTTTCTGGATTTAGTGACTGCTGCAAACATCTGTACTTCTGTCTATCTGTCTGTCTGACCCTTTATAGACTCGGAAACTACTGAATCGATCAGCGTGAAAAATTGTATGCGGGGATTTGTTGCACCGGGGAAAATTCTTAGCATGGTATGAGACCCCTACCCCCTCTGGAAAGGGGGGCTCCCATACAAATGAATTTGCGGGGGACTTCTCTATGGAGCTGTTATGGCAAAAAAACGCAATAAGCAGGCTGTACTACGACTCGATAGAGTGTCGAGAAACTTGGGTAGAGACTGGTATTCAGAGCACTTTTTCGCTATATCTCGGGCAGTTTCGGACCAATTGACTTAACGTTGAACAATTCGGAATCGATTCCTGGTGTCCCGCCGGAAGTGGCCAAATATAAAAGTGAACTAAACTCATACATGCGACACATAAAATAGCGGCTTTTTCGATAACCAGTTAAATGGTGAGCAGGAAAAGAGCTTCAGACCATATTTAAACCGGTAGTGTTCCGGAATCGGTTCCTGGTGTCCTGCCGGCAGGCTTGATAATCCTCCTCGAAATCAAAAGAGTTTTGCAACATGCTCTAGAGCGGTGTTTTGCTTTTGCCTCGTCGCGAGGGAGCGAACGAACCCCAAACAGAGAGGCAATAAAAACTGAGCGAGGAAGAGGGGAACGAAAAAAGAGCCGATGATTATTTCGGGTTTTTGAGTACGATTTTCGCCTCGAGAGTCTTTCTTTGTATGGGAGTGGAACTCGCGAGAGCTTTTTGAGTGTGAGTGGACGTGAGAAACACAACAAGCAATTATGAGTGTTGGACGAACTCCTCGCTGCGCGGCAAGCTCGCGCTCGGTGCTGTTGAGGATTTGCGTTGTGATTTCTGAGTTTTATTTTCACTCCTCAGAAAATCGCCAAAATCGCTTCCTCATTTTCTCGCGAGGGAGTTTCTGTCAAGCCTGCCTGCCGGAAGTGGCCAATTCAAGAAGTGAACCAAACCCAGGCATGTGACACATCAAATAGCTTCTTTTTCGATAACCAGGTGAACGGTAAGCAGGAAAAAAAGGTTCAGACCATATCTGAACCGGTTGTGTTACGGAACCGGTTCCAGATGTCCCACTGGAAGTGGCCAATCAAAAAACTTAACCAAACCCATGCATGCGACACATCAAATAGCGGCTTTTTCGATAACTAGATTAACGGTAAGCGGGAAAACTGTTTCATACTATATCTGAACCGGTAGTGTTCCGGAACCGGCTCCGCATGTCCCACTGGAAGTGGCCAATTAAAAAAGTGAACCAAACCCATGCATGCGACACATTAAAAAGCGAATTTTTCGATAATCAGTTGAATGGTCAGGAGGAAAATACTTTCAGACCTTATTTCAGTGTTTCCCAAACTTTTAGGAGGTATCGCCTCCTTGGAGCTTGAGAAAAACATTTTCGCCCTCTATAGAGATTTAGTTTTTCCACGATAAAAGGTTGAAAATATGCTTAGCGGAAGTCTTTAAAATTAGTTTCGCCCTCATTTTCATTGAGTTGTTATTCAAATGTATTGATTGCCAGCTTTTAAAAAACTGCATTATTGTATGTAAACAACAAAACCGAGCAAATCAGAACGGCCTGTGAACATTTACGAACATTTGTTATCCTCAACCAGATGTTTTACTAGTTTTTTGAAAGGAGTTTCTTCAACACCTGAGATGTATGGTCATAAGACTGATGGAAATTGAAAAACAATTACAAAAATATCTTGTGCAAAATGCACAACTCAGGAATATACTGGTGTATTTTCAAATGTAGTCAGCTTTGTTCAGTTATTGAAAATTAAGAAAATCCAGGGATGCGAATTCACAAGCTTCCTATGAATTGGAGAACTTTTTATTGTCAATTAAGTAGATATGCAGACATGCAGTCATTACTCGATTTTGAGGAAATTGAAAGCTGAATTTGTGGAAATTTTTCCTCCAGGAAACTTATCTGAAATATTTTCAAACAATGTGTGACGATTTTCATCCGAAAGGGTTCTAAGATTCATCTTAAACTTCATGATTTTGATCGAAATGTCCATGAGAAAAAAAATCCATATTAATTAAAAGCAAAACTATCTTATCAGGTAAAAAAACCGTTCTATTCATAAATTGAACAAAAATCAATCATGAATTTTCGTCACAGAAGTTGCTTATTTATTGGATCTCCAGAATCACTAGGATTTCTACCGGAAATTCGTGTATCAATCTTATTTGTTTTATTTTTTCTTGGAATTTTGCCAAAAAGTTCACATCACGTATGTGGCAATCCCATTCCCACCTAATGGATCTGACAGGAGCCAATATCTGAAATGCCACTGCGATCCCTTGAAACGCTGCTGAGACCCATTGAAACACCCTGGAGCCCCATGAGACCCCCTTAAACCCCCTCAGACCTGATGGTACCCCCTGAAATTCTCTGGGTTCCCCTTGAATTGAAGGAAGAGAAACGGGTTTTTCATTCCGTTTTCTGGATTTAGTGACTGCTGCAAACATCTGTACTTCTGTCTATCTGTCTGTCTGACCCTTTATAGACTCGGAAACTACTGAATCGATCAGCGTGAAAAATTGTATGCGGGGATTTGTTGCACCGGGGAAAATTCTTAGCATGGTATGAGACCCCTACCCCCTCTGGAAAGGGGGGCTCCCATACAAATGAATTTGCGGGGGACTTCTCTATGGAGCTGTTATGGCAAAAAAAAACCCAGATTAATCCACCTAGTGGTGATAGTGCCTTTCTCGTCGAACATGTACTCATGATCTTTCCTTGGTTGGGATACGACTGGGATAATTTTGCTTCACAATGTTGGCTTCAGCCTTTTGGGGGAATCGGAAACACTAGTTAATGATTTTTTCCGACGTTTCGGTCCGTATGGGGACTTTTCAAGGGTTCAATCGGTCAAGGTTTCCTAGTCAAGATGGCCTTGATTAACTTTAAAATGTCACACGGAAGTTTTGGTATTTATTGAGTCCGTTCGGTTTGAAACCGTCGTGATGCGGACAATCTCCTACCTATCGGGCGGTCTAGAACTCGGTCCCTGTTTTTGGAATCTTCGACTATTGCTTTGTTTATCTAGTTTCTGTGCATGGGCCATCATTCCGAAGCATGCTATTTCCGTCGACGTAATGCGAACTGTTCCTGAATCCTGAGAATACCTTATTTAGAAAAGCGATAATTTTAATAAAATTGGGAAACTTAATAATTGAACATATTCCGACGTTACGTTAAACGTAAGACAGAGCTGAAAAATATCAGAGTTTTCAGTTGACTGCTTGAGCACCTTCACTATCACTGAAGACCGATCAACATCAAGACGATTATTACAAGCTAGGATATAACGTCTTTCACAATCACAGATGACTTTACGGTCTTCGACATAGTGTTTTTCTTCACACTTTAGGCTATATTTTATTATCATAGGTTTCAAAATTCATGTAAAATTTGACAAAAAATGCAAGCAAGTGAAATTGCCCATCTAAATCCCATAAAAAAAATCCCAGTAGTCTTAGACGCAAAAGAGGATTGAAAAAGCTTTGATGCGATAATTTTCATTTTCTCATATAACGTTGACCTATCCTACTGTATATTTTTACACCTCAGTGATTTGATGAGATTGCTTTAGTACAGAAAAAAAGACATATCATTTGTAACATATTGCTATTATATTCATCGTTACAAAAAAATAATCGCCAAATGCTAATCAGGTTGCGTTTCACAAGCCGCTGCTGGCTTGATGTTGGTAGTGAGTAGACGTCAAACGAGCAAAAACGATTGATATTTGATTCTGTTATAACCAAAGGAGCAACGCGACGACATTAAAATAAAACACGTCTGTTTCAGTCAAGATACATTGCTATTTCTAAGATTCTGAGCAACTCCTCTCAGAACTCATTTCCATTAAAGGTGGTATTACACTACCACAACAGATTCAACCGTTGAAAACAAGGACGATGGAGAGCAGTCCTGCAAAATATCAGTGTCAGGGTGAAAACACTCAAATACAGAAAATTGAATGGAAATTTAGCCCGGTCAGCTCTCGCTTTCAGCACGCTGCATGTGAGTGTGAGTACCTATTTCATTTCGCTCCCGTGTTGCTGATCGGAAAGCAACATTGACAGGAAAAACAAAACGAAGAAAATGAAAAAAGCAAAATATCGCTATCATAAAGGCCTGTCGAAAAATTGCAGCACTGCTACTCACTCTCCATTGGTAAGTAAGACGTCTGTATGTATGTGTCCTTAGTTCAGTCAAGATTTTGTTCTCTTACACATATTTATCGCTTGCGTTGACTTTGTTCATTTTTGTAGTTCCTGCGAAGCACCCTAGGAAGCACCCAATGCTGGTTTTGCATCACTATCGGTAGCCTCTAATGTGGTCTGAGCCTATTTTCTTGCTAATCGTTCCTCATGGTTTACAAAAGACCGCGGTTTGATGTGTCGCATGCTTCCGGCTGGACACCCTAGATCGGTCCCGGAACACTATCGGTAGCCTTTATAAAGATCTTCGTTGTGGTCTGAGCCTATTTTCTGGCTAATCGTTCATCACGTTTATCAAAAAGTCGCTGTTTAATGTGCCGCAGGCATGGGTTTTGATCTCTACTACATTTGACCACTTCGTGGCCGAGCGGTTAGCGGCGTCAGTCATTTAGGTGTCTCATAAGCCTCGGAGTGTGGGTTCGATTCCCGCTCCAGTCGGGGAAAACTTTTCGTCAAACGGAAAGTTCTCCACTGGGCCTCTGGGTGTTATATGTGTTGTCCGTTGTCAAATGTTAGTATTGTTCAGTCTGTAGTGGCCGCAAGGTCGAAGACGGTGTTATTGTCTTTTTCCAGCGGGACACCCGGAACCGGTTCCGGAACTATATCGGTTGTTCCAAATATGATCTGAAACTATTTTCTTTTATTAACCGTTTATCAGGTTGCCTGAAGAGCTTGCGATTTGATGCGTCGCATGTAAGGTTTTGGTTAACTTTTGTACTTGGCTACTTCCGGCGTGACATCTGGAACCGGTTCTGCAACACTACCGGTTTCTATATGGTCTGGGAATGTTTTCCTGCCTACTGTTCATCAGGCTATCGAAAAAGCCGCTTTTTGATGTATCGCATGCATGGGTTTGGTTTACTTTCATATTTGGCCACTTCCGGCGGAACACCCAGAACCGGTTCCGGCATACTACCGGTTCAGATATTGTCTGAGAATGTTTTCCTGCCTACTGTTTATCAGGTTATCGAAAAATCCGCTGTTTGATGTGTCGCATGTATGGGTTTGGTTCACTTTCATATTTGGCCACTTCCGGCGGGTCACTAGGAACCGGTTCCGGAACACTACCGATTCAGATATGGTCCGAGACTATTTTCCTGTTTACCGTTCATCATGTTTTCGAAAGTGCCGCGGTTTGATGTGTCGCATGATTGGGTTTGTAACGTTTTCATATCTGGCCCCTTCCTGGGGTACCGATCCGGAACACCTAAATGGCCATAACTCCGGAACGGCTGGACCAATTCGAACCATTTTCAATAGGAAACAATGGGACCAGATTCCGCGTCGAATGAACCGTTGGTCATTAAAATCGGTTGAGGTTTACTGCCAAAAAGTGATGTGAGTTTTTTTTGTACACACACATACACACACACATACATACACACACACACACATACATACACACACACAGACATCACCTCAATTCGTCGAGCTGAGTTGATTGGTATATGTGACTCGACCCTCCGGGCCTTCTATCAAAAAGTCATTTTTGGAGTGAACATATAGCCTTTCCAGTACACTTAGTGTACGAGAAAGGCAAAACGCAATAAGCAGGCTGTACTACGATTCGATAGAGTGTCGAGAAACTTGGGTAGAGACTGGTATTCAGAGCACTTTTTCGCTATATCTCGGGCAGTTTCGGACCAATTGACTTAAGCTTTGGACATTATACGTATCTCATCGCGTGCAATAAAATATATTGATTCAAAGTTGACTGAGTTGCAACGAAAAAGTGCCAAAAAAAGAAGCCCTGCCGAGATAGTTCCACTTCCCTATTTTTCAATTTGAATGAAATTTCGCTCATGAAGTGAATATCGTGAATCATTTTCTTTTGCATCAACACATAACCATTTTTCCTCACCTAACTTTTGAAAAGCACATATGAAAAAAAAAATCGGATTTTCTTCTTTAAAGAAAACTATAACTCGAAAACGGTTTGTTGGATTGAAATAGTGTCTTCAAAGATGTTTGAGAATATTTGAAGAAGTTTTGGAAAAAAATATACCGACAGTAATATTCGTCACGAATCTACACCGTGTCGTGTTCTCATACAAAGTACAAATTCAGAAAATGAAATTTTATTTCACATCTATAATTAATATTTTCTAAATGAATGCATGTATCGAATTGCCACATAATACTGATCAAATTTAGCAAACGGTTTAGAATAACGTCTATTTCTACTTGATCTTATAAACCTAGCAACATACTACCATGTACTGAAATCCGCTTGCTCCGGAATGCAAGAGAAATGTTCGAAAAGTTTTCCATTCTAAGGTAGCTATATAAAGTCTCAAAGGTTAAACTTTATGTTTCTATCCCTAGTATGTACTATATCTCATGGATAGACAAGAGCCATACAAAGCTATTTTAGTGATGATATGGCAAGAATTTGGCAAGTAAGGTCAACTTAGGCTTGATTCTTTGAAAATGCCCTTTATATCACAATTACACATCATAAAACATAAACATATGACAAAATTGGTCATAATAGTGTCATAATAGTGTCATGGTCATAATACAAGCATGTTCTTGGAGTGATAATAATGTGAATCAATAAGATAGGATGCAGTCATGCTTCTTTAACACAACAAATCTCATTAAAACAGGAAAATTGACATTTTTGTTTAATTTACGTTTTATTTTGTACAAAATTAAACGGCTTCGTACTTCACCAATATAGAATCTGATATTTTTTCTCTTCTGGTCATAGTTGCTACTAGCAATGGTGAGGGCAGGAACCTAATTTGTTTCAACTTAAAACCATTGCTCGTTCAAATGAGACGACATATCAGTGAAATGGCGTGCGTGCCAGCTGAAATGGACTTACGACACATAAGCGATCAGCAGAGAAGGATAAAGGACAGTTAATTCCAAAACATATGCTGTATTTGGTCAGTGTTAGTTGGCCTTTCAATAAATAAATTTACTTTGAAAATCCTAATTACCTATGTGAAATGAATTCAATTTGATTTTGTATGAGAACTTATTGGACACGGTGTATGTTAGATGTCACAAACCTTCAATTTTAAAAACACCTTATTCTTCGATTTTTATTTTTTTTTTCTGTAGAAAGCTGATTTCTAGCCACAAGATTTGAAAAGTACCCCAGGATGGTCAAATGCTTCTAACTATTTTTGCCTTTCTCGTACACCAAGTGTACTGGAAAGGCTATATGTTCACTTCAAAAATGACAGTTTGATAGAAGGCCCGGAGGGTGAAGTCACATATACCAATCAACTCAGCTCGATGAATTGAGGTGATGTCTGTGTGTGTGTATGTGTGTATGTGTGTGTGTGTATGTGTGTGTACAAAATAAACTCACGTCACTTTTTGGAAGTAAATCTCAACCGATTTTAATGACCGACGATTCATTCGACGCGGAATCTGATCCAATTGTTTCCTATTGAAAATGGTTCGGATCGGTCCAGCCGTTCCGGAGTTATGGCCATTTGGGTGTTTTGGACCGGTACCCCAGGAAGAGCCCAGATATGAAAATGTTACAAACCCATGCATGCGACACATCAAACCGCGGCATTTTCGATAACCTAATGTACGATAAGCAGAAAAATAGTTTCAGACCATATCTGAACCGGTAATGTTCCGGAATCGATTCCTGGTGTCCCGCCGGAAGTGGCCATATATAAAAGTGAACTAAACTCATACATGCGACACATAAAATAGCGGCTCTTTCGATAACCAGTTAAATGGTGAGCAGGAAAAGAGCTTCAGACCATATTTAAACCGGTAGTGTTCCGGAATCGGTTCCTGGTGTCCTGCCGGAAGTGGCCAATTCAAAAAGTGAACCAAACCAAGGCATGCGACACATCAAATAGCGGATTTTTCGATAACCAGATTAACGGTAAGCGGGAAAACAGTTTCATACTATATCTGAACCGGTAGTGTTCCGGAACCGGCTCCGCATGTCCCACTGGAAGTGGCCAATTAAAAAAGTGAATCAAACCCATGCATGCGACACATTAAATAGCGACTTTTTCGATAATCAGTTGAATGGTCAGGAGGAAAATACTTTCAGACCTTATCTCAGTGTTTCCCAAACTTTTAGGAGGTATCGCCCCCTTGGAGCTTGAGAAAAACATTTTCGCCCCCCTATAGAGATTTAGTTTTTCCACGATAAAAGGTTGAAAATATGCTTAGCGGAAGTCTTTAAAATTAGTTTCGCCCTCATTTTCATTGAGTTGTTATTCAAATGTATTGATTGCCAGCATTTAGAAAACTGCATTATTGAATGTAAACAACAAAATCGAGCAAATCAGAACGGCCTGTGAACATTTACGAACATTTGTTATCTTCAACCAGATGTTTTACTAGTATTTTGAAAGGAGTTTCTTCAACACCTGATATGTATGGTCATAAGACTGATGGAAATTGAAAAACAATTACAAAAATATCTTGTGCAAAATGCACAACTCAGGAATATACTGGTGTATTTTCAAATGTAGTCAGCTTTGTTCAGTTATTGAAAATTAAGAAAATCCAGGGATGCGAATTCACAAGCTTTCTATGAATTGGAGAACTTTTTATTGTCAATTAAGTAGATATGCAGACATGCAGTCATTACTCGATTTTGAGGAAATTGAAAGCTGAATTTGTGGAAATTTTTCCTCCAGGAAACTTATCTGAAATATTTTCAAACAATGTGTGACGATTTTCATCCGAAAGGGTTCTAAGATTCATCTTAAACTTCATGATTTTGATTGAAATGTCCATGAGAAAAAAAATCCATATTAAATTAAAAGCAAAACTATCTTATCAGGTAAAAAAAACCTGTTCCTTTCATAAATTGAACAAAAATCAATCATGAATTTTCGTCACAGAAGTTGCTTATTTATTGAATTTCCAGAATCACTAGGATATCTTCCGGAAATTCGTGTATCAATCTTATTTGTTTTATTTTTTCTTGGAATTTTGCCAAAAGTTCACATCACGTATGTGGAAATCCCATTCCCACCTAATGGATCTGACAGGAGCCAATATCTATCGTGTATCCACAATGACAAAGCATTGGATACACAAATGTTTACATACAAAATGTTGGATTCTGAAACATGGCGGCCTCGCACCCTGGTGGCTCACATATACATAAAAAAACTAGTATTTCAATACCTTTAATATTTCTCAATTGTTTTAAAAATCGATCCCCTTTTAAGTGTTTTCGCCCCCCAATTTTGATTTTGGAAATTTTCGGTCCTGATTTTCGCTCTGGGAATCACCGCCTTAGCTGAACCGGTAGTGTTTCGGAACCGGTTCCTTGTGTCCCGCCGGAAGTGATCAAATGTATAAGGAAATTATACCCACGCGACAGATCAAATCGGGGCTCTTTCGATAACCTGCTTAATGGTATGCAAGTAAATAGCATCAGATCACATTATACACTACCGGTATAGTGTTCCAAAATCGGTTCCTGGTATTCCACCGGTAACTGTCAAATGTACATAAAAGAGAACTAATTTAATGAACAATGAGGAAAAAATGAGCTCAAACCACCGACGAACTCAAACTGTATTTGACACCACCGTTAGTGTTTGAAAATACCTGCGGTGTCACAGAACCGGCTGAAATTATGAAAGGGAACCAAGACAAAGTAACCGACATATCAAATCAAGGCTTTTTGGGCAACCTGATGAACGTTGGGTTAGACTAATAGTTGTGAAACGGTTGAAGCCTTAAAATGCAAAAGAGAACAAAAGCTTGACGAGCTGATCACACAATTGACATACTTCCAAGCTAGGACAAAACCAGCTTATCAGATTAGTGTTCTATGAACACTTCTTCAGTTATCAACTGAGAGCTTCCTCTGCCAATGACCATTTTGCAGATGTATATCGTGTGACAGGCACGAAGATACTGTATGCCTTAGGAGGTCAAGTAAATTTCCATTACGAAAAAATCCTGGACCGACGCGTCAGCCTCAGCATGATCATGCTGAATACATGTGTACTTACTGCATGATGCCCACAATATTTTATAATTCCTAAATTCTAAATATACAATAGGATGGATCAACGTTGTATGGGAAAAATAAAAAAACTAAGTTTATTCAAACTCATCTAAAATAATTGCGCAAAATTTGAGTGCCATTAGTTGCATGCCTCCATATTGCGATTGAAATATGAATGGGGTTTAGTATGAGGTATTTCACTTTTTTGCATTTCTCTCATGAGGAAGTCAAGTTTTGTAGGGAAAGTCTAACATTAAATAAAGCCTAGGGTGTACAGAAAAAACTTTGTCAAATACCCTAGTTTGTAATTATCGTATTCATTTTGATCAGCCTTAATAATAGTGAAGGTGATCAGCAGGCAACTAAAAGGACTGATTTTGTTTGTGGATTAAATGCAAACATTAAGTTTCCTATTCCAAAAAATGGCCATTATAGTTGTTTTCCTAAATCAAGTATTATCATAATTCGAAAACACTTCCGGCTACGTCAATGGATATATCATGACGAGAAAGGCACTATCACCACTATGTGGATTAATCTGTTTTTTTTTATTGAATGTTTATTTTTCATGGATTTTTAGAACAAGCAAAAGGGAAGGAGATTTTTGATATCAAAAATAGATTTTACGAATCAGTGCAACAGTAAATAGTTTCCTGTGCTCCATACTCACAAAGGTTTAACAATCAATTTCATTCTAAGCGCCGTACCCAAACAAAACTGTTAGTTCAATTCCGCTAGCAAGATAAATCCCAGAATTGTTCAAATCTCGCACACCGGAAACTCAAAGGCTATTAAAATATCTGCTCGTTGTTCCACAATTCCAACTAAGAATAACAATCGGCAATCGGATGTTGATCGAATCGAACTACTAACAGTACGAACCGGAACACCACATTCGTGT